>NC_142945.1:49032380-49042380 GCF_046866305.1 Octopus bimaculoides | reverse complement strand
GTTCACTGAAATTATAAACAAAGCTAGCAGCTTGTTTAAGCACAAGAGGTTCCGGTAGTTCTGGTTGTTGAGACACAACATGTCCCAGAATCCCTTGCGGCAATATTTCTAATGTATTATGAACACATTGTTACTTTAAGAAGTTGTTCTCCTGTGACATACACAACAGTGACTAGTATATTTGTGTTTGAATCTGCTGGAACATAGTACCACCAAATATGCAAATCATCATTTTCAGATCACACTCTACATAAATTATAATTATTCTATGCATCCTATATTCTATGATATTATATATGGCTGCAAAATTATACTTCCAAAGTTACTCATCATATGATGGGAACACACAAGTGTATGTCTATATTATATATCTGATACAAAATCAACTCCCTCAGTGTCCCCTCTCCTCTCAGAATTCCTTGTCTTGCAAGTTACTTGGTGACCCTGCTGGTGCTGATGCCATGTGAAAAGCATCCAGTGCACACTGTGAAGTGGTTGGCATTTGGAAGGGCCTCCAGCTGTAAAAACCATTGGTACTTAATTTATCAACCCCTGAAAGTATGAAAAGTAAAGTCGACCTCGGTGGAATTCGAACTCAGAATGTACAGAGAGACGAAATACCGCTAAGCATTTCGCCCAGCGTGCTAACGTTTCCTATTTCTTTATTACCCACAAGGGGCTACACACAGAGGGGACAAACAAGGACAGACAAAGGGATTAAGTTGATTACATCGACCCCAGTGCCTAACTGGTACTAATTTATCTACCCTGAAAGGATGAAAGGCAAAGTCGACCTCGTCAGATTTTGAACTCAGAACGTAAAGACAGATGAAATACCACTAAGCATTTCGCCTGGCGTGCTAACGATTCTGCCAGCTCGCTGCCTTTTTGATTTCAAACATTGACACAAGACCAGCAATTTCAGGGGTGGTAGCGGGGGGTGTGCAGGGGGCTGAATCAATTACATCGATCCCATTGCTCGACTGATACTGGTTTTATTGATCCCAAAAGGATGAAAGGCAATGTTAACCTAAGCACGATTTGATCTCCGAACGTGAAGACAGACAAAATGGTGCTTAGCATTTTACCTGGCACGCTCGTTATTCCGCCAGTTCACCGCCTTGTGTATGTATGTAATATTAGTACCTATATATTTGTGTGTGTATGTATATGTATCTGTACGTATCTATGTGTGTATATATGTCTGTGTGTGTATGTATTATATATGTGTGTGTGTGTCTGTATGTATGTATGTATGTGTACGTGCATATGTATTATATGTATGTATGTGTGTGCATGTATATATGTATGTATGGTCATGTATCTATGGATATATGTGTGGGTACGAATGGTGTATGTGTATGTATGTGTGTAGGTAGTTAGTAGGTTTGATCAGCATGTGTATATATATATATATATATATATATATATATATGTACACACACACACACACAGGTAGGTGAACTGGTATACAGAAGATAGTTTATGTAGGCAGGTATATTAGTATACATAGATAGGTAGGTTAATAAATAGGAAGGTAAACAAAAGACAGACAGTGGCAGTAAGAGATAGACAAAGTAGGTTGTTAGTTAGGGAGATAGTAACCTGTAGTAGTAGTAGTAGTAGCAGCCGCAGCAGCAGCACCAGTAGCAGCAATTGTAGTAGTAGTAGTAGTAGTAGTAGTAGTAGTAATGGTGGTTGTTGTTATGGTGGTGGTGGTGGTGGTGGTGGTAATAGTTGTAGTAGATGTCTGTATATCTAATAGGCAGGAATGTGGACGCACAGACAGACATGAACAAAAAAAAAAAAAAGAAAAACGATCGAAAGGATGGAGAAAATTTGACTTTCTCAAACGAAGTGTATAAAATCCTGGCCAATTTTTAAGTCGATGCGTTGTGTTGAATGAATGGTGAGATTGAAGAAGAGGAAGAGGCGGAGGAGGAGGTAGAAGAGGAGGAGGTTGGGGTGAAATGGTAGTGGTGGTGGAGGAGAAATAATTAGAATTATTCCAGTGATTTCATTTGTGAAAATTACAAAAGGCTATTGAAGCCATATTTTTGTTTTTATTTTATTTTATTTTATTATTATTATTATTATTATTATTATTGTTATTATTATTATTATTATTAATATTATTGTTTTGTCCTGCTTGCTGGCCGAAAGGTGTGCTGGATGAAAGAGATGGCAAATAGGAATGGTAAAACCATCAAAAGGAAACCTGAGCAATGTTGAGTTTTGAACAAGGAAGGAGATGAAGAGGAAGACGATGGGGGTGGCGGCGGCGGTGGTGGTGGCAGTAGTAGTGATGGTGGTGATGATGCTGCTTCACTGCAGCTGTTGATTAACTTGCTCAGATACATTATGGCTTAACACTCAGCATTTCTGATCTTAAGAACAACAACAACAATAACAGCAACAACAACGATCTTGTGCCTCTTTTCTTACCAGCAACACCAGAGAACATGAAATACGAACAACCACTACGCACACACACACACACACACACACACACACACACATGGCAAAAGTACTAGGATTTACATGCAAGACCACGACGATATTTGTGATTAGTATACTATCTTACTATTTTTACTATTTTACTTGTTTCAGTCATTTTGACTGCGGCCATGCTGGAGCACCGCCTTTTAGTCCAGCAAATCGACCCCAGGACTTATTCTTTGGAAGCCTAGTACTTATTCTATCAGTCTCTTTTTGCTGAACCGCTAGGTTACGGGGACGTAAACACACCAGCATCGGTTGTCAAGTGATGTTGGGAGAACAAACACAGGCACACAAACATATACACACACATACATACATATATATATATATATATACATATATATATATATATATATATATATATATATATATATATATATATATATATATATATACATACATACATACATACAACGGGCTTCTTTCAGTTTCCGTCTACCAAAATCCACTCGCAAGGCTTTGGTCTGCCCCAGGCTATAGTAGAAGACACTTGCCCAAGGTGCCATGAATAGGTATGGTATTGTTTGGATTTTCATTGTCCAGTGGGTCTTCCTATGAATCATTATCATGTAAAAATATCTTTGTAAACCCTGAAAGAAGCCTGTCGTATATATATATGTGTGTGTGTGTGTATATGTTTGTGTGTCTGTGTTTGTCACCCCAGTATCGCTTGACAACCGATGCTGGTGTGTTTATGTCCTGGTAACTTAGCGTTTCAGCAAAAGGGACCGATAGAATAAGTACTAGGCTTACAAAGAATAAGTCCTGGGGTCAATTTGCTTGACTAAAGGTGGTGCTCCAGCATGGCCACAGTCAAGTGACTGAAACAAGTAAAAGAGTAAAACGAGTAAAAGAGTACAAGGAAACATACAAGCTTAAAATATATGACAGCCCCTATGCTAGACATGCGAAAGCCACAGTTAGTTGGCATGATCTGGACAAGTGTGATTCAGTTGTTGATCTAAGTTACTGTTCATCTAGCCAGACTGGAGGAACATGCCATATCTCATTCATCTATTCCATTTTTAGCTTGGTTTCTATGCCTAGAGATCTCTTTTATCATCAACAACTTTACAGAGTATATTGGATTAATTTTCCTGTGATATCAACACTGCTGAGAATGTTATGTTTTCTACAAGGCTTATAGTCCTCTCCACCTTCCATTTGTTGTCATTCAGTTACAGAATGTATGTACTGAGGGCATTTTATCATGGCTACCACCACCACAGGAGAAGTTGCTTTGTGCTCTGCAAGGATAAACAGTCTTTACTACCCTCTCACATCTCTGTTTGTTGAAGACAACCTGATGAGGAAGGTGAACAGGAGGAAGAGTGATTATAAAAGAAGATCCGAGTTGAATGGATGAATTTAGCAAGAGTGCAAAAATGTGTTGAGGGAAACAGTGCCGGAGGTGTGATAGTCTGGCAATTTCTCTGTTTCTTCATGGCCAGTGAATTATCTCCTTTATATGAATTTGTTAACTGGACATGATAGGAACTGGACACACTTATAAAATGGAAAGCAAAGAAAATAAGTTTTTCTTTCCATGATGTACCACTTGTATTCACTTTCTTGTCACTTGGGGGTATGTCCTGACACAATGTCATCCTCTCTCCTGTCCAACTAGGACAGCCATGTATCTCCCCTACACCAATGCACCCATTCCTGTCCCTTTATCATATTTTGGCCTCTCATCACCTGGCATAAGGCCACTGCCCTCAATACGACTTGCTCCTCCATCATTTGTTTTGTGAGTTTCTCAAGCTGGATGCCCTTCCTAACGCCAACCACTCCGAGAGTGTAGTGGGTGCTTTTACGTGCCACCTGCACAGGAGCCAGTCGAGCGGCACTGGCAACTGATGATAATATCAATGATGATGCTGTTAATGATGATGATGGTTCTTAATTGTGTGTGTTGGAAGTGGATGAGAGTGTTGTTATCTCTTCAGGTTTTGCTAACTTTCTCCCCTTTTCTACTTGTAGGAGTTTATTAGGCTGCGATGAATTACAGAACTTTGACAGGGTTCGGGTATTCCTGGATGAAGATTTCACTGCAGCTGACAAATTTACCGTAAGTTTTAGCATTGCAGTTTCTAATCTGTGTTTTGATATTATGTGTATGTGTAGCATGTTATATATATATATATATATATATATATATATATATATATATATACACACACACACATATATACACTATTGAACTTTGTGAGGAGCCAATAATAATAAACACATGCACAGTGCGTGTGTTTATTATTACTGGCATGATGCCTCTTCGAAGGTTCAATAGTATTTCTTTCAACACACAAATTCACATCAAGAATCTTGCAAACCAAATACAGGTCTGAACTATATATATATATATATATATATATATATATATATATATATATGACTGATGACTTATGACTGTGGGATTTGTTGATGTTAATGAGTGAACATAATAAAATGAAAGGTTCTTTGCAAAGAAATTATTTTGCCTTTCAAACATCTACCATTAGCAGAATGCGTTGTTTTGGACATTGAATTAATAACAGAGAAATAATTCATTGTTAAAGGTAAAACAATGAAGAGTGTTTTGTTTTGTCTATAAATTGTTTGTATTTTTTTTTTTTTTTAATTGTTCGTTTGAAAATGATTAGGAAATTGAACTGTAAGATTCTAGACAAAGATGTAAGATCAATGATCAAAGGAAAGTTGTATTGAACTACTCGACCGAATTTAGTACAAACTTCAAACTTCAATGAGAAAAACTAAAGAGAAAGCATTAAAAAAGGCAAATGACATCAAAAGATGTCTGCATGATAAACGAAGAGATTAAGTCCGAGACAAACATTTAGTAACAAATGACCATTATGTAAGCTGACCAAACAGAGCTGAAGAATAGCAAGGAATATCAATATTATGTATTATAAGAGGAATAGAAGAATAGAATGGTGAATTGTTGCATTAGTAGACTTTAATGTATTGCTTCGTTTGGCGCTGTCATTATGTGAGCCTTTGGTGCGTTTAGTACAGCCTACTTTGTTATAAGGACTTAGGCGAGGTCTTTGGACTGAAGATAACTTCCTCCACCAGTCGTGGAGACCCAGCTAAGGATCATCTGTATTCCCTTTTCTCCTCTGTGATATAGATCTGGCTGTATGTAATAGCTCTGAAGTCCTGAGAACCAGTCTGTGCAGCCTGCAGGAGATTGTGGTGTGAAAACAAAAAAAGGTGTGACATGCTGGTCATGTTTTCTGCACTCCCAGAAAAGTGAACACCCAAGACAAGTATACAATGGGTACCACGAAAGGGATGAAATAGAAGCGAGGGAGACACAAAACGGCAATGTGCTCCACCTTCAAAGAAGTTCTAAAGCTACTTAGCCTCACCTGGAAAGATGCAGGAAAATTTGCTCAAAACCAGAATAATTGGAGGCATTTTGCTGCCTGATGTAGAGGGCAACTGAATGGGAGGAACTAAGAGTAAGCATATGGTAGTTCTAGGGAGCATGTAGAATTTGTTGATGCAAATTTTCTCTGACTGGATGCTCTTCCTGTTTCCAACCCTTGCCTGCTTCCAGACAAGGGAATATTTCCCCTTAATGGGAGACTGGAATAACATTGCTTGTAAAACAATTGCTTGTTCAATAACAACCACTACGTGATGTCAGGACAAGGTTACACACATACACATATACACATAAACACACACACACACACATATATATATATATATATATATATATGGTGGGCTTTCTTTACATTCTGACTACCAAATCCGCTCCCAAGGCTTTGGTTGGTTCAGAGCTACTGTAGAAGACACTTGCTCAAGGTGTCATGTTACAGGACTGAACTCAAGCCCATATGGTTGGCAGTTAAGCTTCTCCACCACACAGCTATGCCTGTGCCTGTCTACAACTGCACCTAAGTGATATCGTTATGAAATATTTAATACAAAGTATTGGAGGGATGGACGTAGCCAGCTTCCTAAGTTAAGTATCTACGATGCACTAACATAGCTAGCTAACTGTCTAAATAGCTTGCTTGCTATCTAAATAGCTCCCTACCTAGCTTTGTCTATATATGCATATTTTCTGCTACCTCACTGGAGAATGATGTTTATAAACTCTTTCAGTTGGATGAAGTCAGCGATGAGAAATATGTGATGTTAATTATTATATGCTATATTATTATATGTGATGTTAATTATTATGAAGTTAAAATAATATCGAAGATCAGTTTCAAAACAAACAAATAACAGAATCACCAGTATCTCTAACGTTTAAATATTCCAATAGAATTCGTCTGTTTCACCGCATCGACTCTATATTCTTTAGTTAGACAGTTGTGCTTCCTAAATTTTACGTTTAACAGTGTTGCATATTAGAAAACGCCACCAACCTTAATTCGAAAAACTAATTTCTTTCAAGGGAAGTAACTCTCATGTACGAGGAAGTTACTTTCCCTGAAAAAAATTTTTTTTTTTCGCGATTGTAATTATTTTGTCCTAGGCTTGTGTGCACACCATATACACCGATGTTTATTTTTTCCTTGTTTCAGCCATAAGACTACGGCCATGCTGGGGCACCGCTTTATAGGATTTTAGTCACACAGATCAACTCTTCTTATTATTTATTATATCTGATACTTATTCTATAATTTTTTTTCTATCGAGGCGTGGCTGTGTGGGAAGAAGCTTGCTTTTCAACCACATGATTCCGAGTTCAGTTCCACTGCGTAGCACCTTAAACAAGTGTCTTCTACTATAGCCTCGGGCCGACCAAAGCCTTGTGAGTTGATTTGGTAGACGGAAACTGAAAGAAGCCCGTCGTATATATATATATATATATATATATATATATATATATATATATATATATATATATATATATGTGTGTGTGTGTGTGTGTGTATAGTCACTCATGAATGCAGAAGTGTGTTCTGCTAACTTTGTTTCCTCATAGGATTAGACTGGGATGGATTGCCCTTGCTCAATACGAATGCCTCAGCGTGTTCTCTCCTCCGACCATCATCTGATGTGGAGGCTGTGTTTTAAGCTTGAGGTCATAAAGGTTTGACGAGCCTACTCATATGATGATGATGATGACGATGATAAGAGAGGTGACGATCTATATGCACTGTAACATCGGCTTCAAATTTCTCATGGGCACAGGCATGGGTGTGTGGTTAAGAAGCTTGCTTTGCAACCGTGTGGTTTCAGGTTCAGTCCCACCATGTGGTACTTTGAACAGCTGTCTACTATAGCTGTAGGCTAACCAATGCCTAGCAAGTGATTTTTTTTTACATGGAAACTATGTTGAAGCCTGTCATATATGCACGCACACACATATATGTTGTTGTGTCCCCACCACCACCACTGCTTGACAACGATGTTGGTTTCTTTACACCTGTGTGGCTTATCAGTTTGGTCAAAGACACTGAGAAAATAAGTACCAGACTTACAGACAAATACTGGGATCAGGGTCGATTTGTTTGACTAAACCTCTGAAGGCGGTGCTCCAGCATGGCCACAGCCCAATGACTGAAAGAAGCAAAAACGATAATTGGTTGTGTATCCCCGCACCCCATCAAATTTACGCATGATCAAGCAAGCCTAAGATCAAAGTTGTTCTGGCCATGAGTGTATTACTCACTCACTAATGATTTTGCTCGGTGGGGCTGGGGTCATTCCAGATCAATGGTCCCAGAAGTGTCATTGTGCATTGAGCCGATCAGGTCCACCAGTACCACCCGTCCCCATCCATGCTGGTCCCATGCCAGCCCCTCTGTATCACGTGTATCAAGGACTGTATTATACAATGCATCCTTACACATAGTTATTGTTTAGGCCCTGATGTGTATGTTGATGATGAACGATGTTCCAACTGTGACCATCTCACCTTTTGTTCATAACATATCTAGGACTACATTCTTTAATGTGTCTTTTCCTTTTTAAGACGATAAGAAGTAAACTGAGGCAGACTCGGCTGGTATTTCCAGCAGCTCCAATGACTATGAAATGTGCCTGTTGGTGGATCAGCATAAAATGTCAAAGTTAACGTGGAAATTAGTGATTGAAAGCATTATTGATTTTATCGATACTTAATTTATATTCTAAGCAAATGTTGTTGTTGACACTCCGTCGGTTACGACGTCGAGGGTTCCAGTTGATCCGATCAACGGAACAGCCTGCTCGTGAAATTAACGTGCAAGTGGCTGAGCACTCCACAGACACGTGTACCCTAAACGTAGTTCTCAAGGATATTCAGCGTGACACAGTGTGACAAGGCTGACCCTTTGAATTACAGGCACAACAGAAACAGGAAGTAAGAGTGAGAGAACGTTGTGGTGAAAGAGTACAGCAGGGTTCGCCACCATCCCCTGCCGGAACCTCGTGGAACTTTAGGTGTTTTTGCTCAATAAACACTCACAACGCCCGGTCTGGGAATCGAAACCGCGATCCTATGACCGCGAGTCCGCTGCCCTTACCACTGGGCCATTGCGCCTCCTTTTAAGCAAAAGAGAAAACAAAGGAATTACACGGGTCGTTGGATATATTCAATTATTCACAACGTAAAATGTATAGATGCTAAATTAACTGTTCTTTACGATAAGGGTACGCTTGCCTGTGGTTACACTCCCTGTGGTAATTAACCCTAATTAGTCCCAGTGTTAACGTTAAATTAAATATAGAAACTGCAGTCTATTTCTATAGGTTTATTACAGGAGCGGAGTGGGAGCAATCACTATACGCCGTCATTCTTGTAATTATAGCATAATTCTACGGCAAGGTATAGATAATATTCAAGGGAAGTAACTCTATTGTATTATATAAGCGTACGAATAGAGAGTTATCTCCCTTGACAGCTAAATTTTATATTTTCATGTAATCATGCTGAAATTTTGCGGGAGGTGGTTAATCGATTGCGCCAATCGCAGTGTTCCACTCGTACTTATTTTATCGACCTTGAAAGGATGAAAGGCAGAGTCGACCTCGCGGAACTTGGACTGCGAACGTAAAGACGGACGAAATACCGCTGAGCGTTTTGTCCGGTACCATAACGATTCTGCCAGCACACAGCCCTATTAAGCCCCTTCCTGAGACGTATAGACACATAGGGCCGGTTTCCGGGTTTCCATGGCGTATATATTCCCCACCCTGGACGGACTCTGGTCCGTCGCAGGATTACTCATTTTTGCCAGCTGAGAGGACTGGAGCAACGTGAAATGAAGTGTTTTGCTCAAGAATACAATGCAGCGCCCAGTCCAGGAATCGAAACCACAGTCTTACGATCATGAGTCCAACACTCTAACCACTAAGCCACGCGCCTCAATATCTTCATGTAACAATAGCTGTGTTGTAGAATCAGTAGTTCCCAGTATTTATTTTGGTTCTTCAAGTTCCTAATATCAAATCCTCCCAACATGTGGTGCCACTTTGGTAGAAGTGATAAAATATGTAGTAGTGTTTTAGAAATGTTTCTCCATATAAATATATATATATGTGTGTGTGT
>NC_142945.1:49007380-49024880 GCF_046866305.1 Octopus bimaculoides | reverse complement strand
TCCCTATGGCGCATTGAGCTACAAAAGGTCCCCACTCAGGACAGTCACAGGTTGTGTCTTGAACCTACTCACAGATCAGGCCCATATATGCTAGGCTTCCCTTCACAGTTCAAAATCAGACCAATTGACTGGTCTGCCTGTTTCACCTCTTAATTCATCATAATACATTAGTCTCTGTTTTTTCATTGGCTGTTTTCTTATTTACCTTATGATTTCTGGGAACAATCCATCTCTTCGCAGTCTCTCTTCAGATTACCATTCTCATTTCAGCCAGCAAGTTTCTTACGGTTGAAGGTCGAGAGGTAAGTGTTTGCCATTTTTTGGTTGTTGTTGTTGTTATTATTATTATTATTATTATTATTATTATTATTATTATCATTGTCATCATCATTATTAATGCAGTTAGCTGGTAGAATCATTAATGCATCAGACAAAATGCTTAGCAGCGTTTCTTCCAAGTCTTTACATTCTGAGTTCAAATCCTGCCAAGGTCAACTTTGTCTTTCATGCTTTCAGGGGGGGTCAATAAAATAAAATATCTATCAAGTTGTGGGTAAACAAGGAGTTTGCCAATGGGAGAGAGGTCAAGGAATAGAAGGGCTGGATGAGAGAGAGAGAGAGAGAGAGAGAGAGAGAGAGAGAGATAGAGAATGGCTGCTGACATGAGGAACCTTTATCTCAGAAACAGCAAAGTCATTTATCTGTTTTCCAAACAATGGGTTTCTGTACACCTTTAAAAGATGAGTTGAAGAGAACTCTAACCTATATGTGTCTTGTCAGGTGATTTTTCAAGGTGTATCTCATTAAATAAACCCAGTTTCACTCGTGGGCTTGTCAAACAGACCTAACTCATCAGCCTTAGGTAACTGAATGGCCCTGTGTTTAAGAACAAACACACACATATATAGGCACATGCATTTATGCATGTATTTCTGTGTATGCATCTATGTACGCATGTGTATGTTTGTAATCCAGCTGGGTTCTTTTACCCTAGAACTACCCAATCCACTAAAACAACCAAACTTTGCTGCTAAACTCTGTCCCATCCAAAACTGACCACCTGAACTGTATTATTTGCTCCTCCTACACACACACACACACACACACCACATCTTGTCTCCCATAAACCCCTTACATCATGCCCAGCTGTCTGTCCACCCCAAGCTCCATTGGTGTGAATTGGGGTGGGAAGAAGGACCGCTTCCTGTCCCTCCCCCCCACCTCCCAACCTTCAACTTCATCTGTATTGATGAATAAATGAAGCCATTTTAAGTCAGCTAGTGGACCCACAACTGAAGACAATAGCCCACCACCACCAGTAATAATAATAGAACTAGCACCACCACCACCACTACTATCCCAACAACAACAACCACCACCTTCCCAAACTGGATTACCCCCGCCCCCTCCCAAACCACGGGCCAGTTTCTTTGTTTTGTTTCTGTTACTTTTTTTCCTTCTTCTCACAGCTGCCACTCACCTTCTCCTTACTGACCATCAATCATAACTGACCAGTGCAACTGTGAGTCCTTCAGTGGAGGAAGGTGACCAGTGTGAAAAAGTGGTCACTCCTCTCCCCACTTCATCACCTTCTTCCACCCCCCCCGCTCTCATCTTATTGTTTCCCTCCCCTCATTGTTTTTATATAAACTCTTTGTGTGTGTGGGTGTTATTCTAACTTCTGTCCCTTTTCATCTCCCTATTGTCCATCCCCCATCCTTTAGGCTTAAACACACCACCTCTGTTGCCCTCTCCACCACCACCATCATCACCACCACCGCCACCAGTGGTCATTGGTATGACTTAACATCAAATGTTTCAAACATGTCTTCAGGCTCTTGGTATAAAGTCCTTCACAGAGTCACAGCTGCGGCCGCTACTACTACTACTACTACTACTATTATTACTACTACAACAAAAACTGCAGCATATTACTATGAAATTTACTTCTTGACCATATGGTCATGGGTTCAGTCCTACTGTGCGGCACCTTGGTCAGGTGTCTTCTATAATAGCCTCGGGTTGACCAAAAGTTGCGGTGATTGGTTGTTAATTATGCTGGAAGATGATGAATGAAAAATGACCTTGGATTTTTTTTTTTTTTTGTTATGTTTAGCACCATTTCACAGTAAGTATGGCCACAAATTCACTCGGTTCCTGACATCCACCTTTCTTTGTCGTTGATGCTGCGTTGAGTATGTGGTCACCAGCTCTGCCTAGTGTCATGGTACTTTCAGATCTGAATTGAGAAAGAAGAAGGATAGATTGATAAAGATGTGTCAGATAGATAGATGCTCATGTGGAGATGCATCTACATGTGAGTGTGTGTTTGTGTGTGTGTGGAATTGATTAAATAGGTGTATCCAAAAACTGGAAACAAGATACTGTAAGCAACGGCTAATGCAGATTGAGTGTAGAATGAATAAGATTTTATATATATATATATATATATATATATATATATATATATATATATATATATATATATATATATGTATGTATATATATGTATGTATATATATATATGTATGTATATATATGTATGTATATATATATATGTATGTATATATATATATGTATGTATATATATATATGTATGTATATATATATATGTATGTATATATATATATGTATGTATATATATATGTATGTATATATATATGTATGTATATATATATGTATGTATGTATATATGTATATATATATGTATGTATGTATATATGTATATATATATATATATGTATATATATATATGTATATATATATATGTATATATATATATGTATATATATATATGTACATATATATATGTATATATGTATATATATATATATGTATATGCATATATGTATATGTATATGTATATATATGTGTATATGTATATATATGTGTATATATATTTATATATATATGTACATGTCTATTTATATGTACATTTACACATATATATACATATAGACATATATACATATATAGATAAACATTATATATATATAACCATGAATGAATATACACACATACACATATGCATGTATGCACATATGCATATATGCACACACAAACACATACATATATATATAGAGAGAAACAGAGTGAAAGATAAATCTATTTAGATACACAGTATGCTATATATATATATATATATATATATATATATATATATATGTATATATATATATGAAGCGAGAGAGAGAGAACAAGGTAGGGTGTAGAAATGGCTGCTTGTGTAAAACCTATAAAGCCATCAGTATTTCGAGAGGCTAAATGGAGGAGTTATCTACTTTATTACTTAAAGAAAAGGTAGCTTGGAATAGATGAAATTTTTCCTCTTCAATTCTCACCGAGTTCTTATTATTCACTATTTGTTGCACTTGTCATACTTAATGTCCTCGCTCCAGCATTTTCGGTTTTTTTTCCCCTCCCCACCCACTGCTGTTTCTTTCCCGACCCCACAATGCTTCACCCTCCCAACAGCCCCGTCTGTCTGTGTTTTTTCTTTGGTCTCTTTTTTTCCTGCTTTCTTTCCTCTCTCCAATTGCCATTGATGCAAAAATCGCCAATCCATACAGAGAGAGAAGAAAAAAAAAAAACATGGTATCAATAAGTTTCTGATGTTAAAAACCTAAGTATAATCTGTTACAGCGATATATAATATTTGTATATATATATATATAATATTTGTATATATATATATATAATATTTGTATATATATATATATGTATATATATATTTATATATATATATATATATATATATATATATATATATATATATATATATATATATATATATATATATATATATATATATGGACATAAGTGTTTTTGTGTGCATGTATGTAACTGAGTGTGTGTGTATGTATATATATACATACATAATATATTTATATATATGGACATATGTGTTTTCCTGTGCATGTATGTAACTGAGTGTGTGTGTGTGTATGTGTATATATATATATATATATAGACATGTTTTTTTGTGTGTGTATGTAACTATGTGTGTATTTTTGTGTGCATATATATATATATATATGTGTGTGCACATACACACACACTCATGCATACATACAAACATATGTATGTTGACTGTTTGCTTCATCACAATAACTTGACAAATGTCGGAAGTGAAGCAAAAGCTGTTTCTCCATTTTGTGTCTCCTCCTCCTCTATGCACCACGATAACACTGTGTATATTGGAAGAACTGATATGAATTTTACACGTTACAAAGCCCCACTGTGGGTGAAACAACAATGTAAGCATATTCTTTTTCTGTTACTGACATGCGGAAGTAAAGAGTGTGGGAGTCTCCTGAAGGACTATTTCGAAGTTTGCTTACTACTCTTCAGAGAAGATGTACCTAGCTTCCTTCCCCAGTCAGTAACACAGATCACTTACATATAAGGCAGTCATGAATAAGGCTAGCACCATAGTGGATAACTTCGTTTCCTGGGTCGGTAATGGAATGGGTGGAGTAGGTATTGTATTAGCTACAAAATGATTAAAGTGACTGAGATTGTCAGAGTGAGTGATAGGATACCCAAGTTTAGGTCCTTGCAGTAAGATCCATCTTATGACTATTGATTCAATTAAGCATTTAAATTTAATTTGTGTCAAAATATTTTCATTGCTTTGAAACCACAACCTGTTCACTGACAAAATTTCGTGCAGCATGAAATTTTGTCAGTGAAACAGATAAGAATACCTTATGTGGATGAAGACCTTCTTTAGCCTGGGGTGCCAGTGTTTTTCCTTTCCCTACCCACTGTCTTCAGTGCTTGACATTTTAATAGAGAACCTATTTCTCATCACCAGTCACTATTCGGTCCAAAAAGGTTCATTTGTGAGACGTGACAGCAAAGAAGAGCACACATTCACTCTCAGCGTGCGATTAGACTCAAAGTTTGTGAGGAACCCATTGAGTCAATTTGCTGACTTTTCTGATGGCATGCAAGTGTCGATGAATGGTTGAACGAACAAATCCAAGCCTCTTTGCTAGTTCCTCAACAGTTACAATGAGATTTTGTTCCACCAGGGTGTGCAAGGCATCCTCATTGAACTCTACAGATCTTCCAGGATGAGGCTTGTCTTCTAGGCTGTAGTTTCCACCTTGGAATTTCTGGAACTACTGTTGACACTGGCTTATGCTTATTGTCCAATCCCCATATACTGCATTAATATTCTTTGCACTTTCCGTTGCATTGTTGCCTTTATTGAACTCATAAAGCAAAATATACTGAATATGCTCCTTTGTCACTTCTACTATAGCTTTGAAAATCTGTTAAAATTGAACTGCACTCTTCAAAACTTGCGCTAAGAATAAGAAGGTAAAATTACTACCTGCTTTTTATAGCAAGTTGATGCAGGTAGTTTATCCTGTCCCCCTCCAGCTTTTAGTTCATACAATTGAAAAAAGCCATATTATTTATGGGATGACCCAATACTTATTCTATCGGTCTCTTTTGCTCTTATTTCTAGCAATTATATAGATAGATTTATATACACTCATATATACAAGGCTTCTCTCAGTTTCTGTCTACCGAATCCACTCACAAGACTTTGGTCAGCCTGAGGTTATAGTAGAAGACATTTATTTGCCTATGGTGCCATGCAGTGGGACTGAACCTGGAACCATGTGGTTGGGAAGCAAGCTTCTTACCACACAGCCATTCTTGCATCTGAATGTTACAAAGTTTTCCGAAAATCTTTCCGCTGAACAACTTTTTCCAGATTTCTCTCACAAATTCCATTAGAATCTTCCTATTTTATTTTATTTTATTTTATTCTTCCCCAAATGTCATTCAGTATCCATTGGGTGAGGGTGGTCATGGTAGGGTTGTTGGGTTTTTATTTTTTATTTTTTTTATGCTATTTTTTTTTCCCCGTTTGTTTCAATTCTTATCCTTTCCTACTTTCAGTGTTGTTTCCTGAAGAAACACACACTCACACACATACAAGCACTTAACACTTACACACAGTGCGCATATGCAAGCTTCATTTCTTAGTATTTCATTTGCCAGTGCAGTTCACTGAGTTTTTGGCATCAATGGAAAAAGATAAATAAATAAATATATAAATAAATACTAAAAAAAAATGCAAGCAGTCCACCCTTTACTGTCACTTCAACTGGGTTTTTTTTTAATAAATACTCCACATCTTTCTCTTCTCAACTGTGTAAATAAGAGAAATTTGCTGAAAGCTAAGCCAGCCAAAAACAGTCAAGTATGATGCTTTCTAAGTGTTTGTTGTTAAAAGATTAAGACAGATATCTACATGGACAGGAAAAACAAATTGTTTTTCCGTCGAGGGGGAATATCTGAGGGGAAAAGTTTGTTGTATGAAGGGGTTTTAGGAGCAAATCTCTTGTTAAAAAAAAAAAAAAAAGGAAAGAAAGAAAAAAAATGCCAGCAAAACAACAAGCTCGGTGGCCATGTGACACTCAGAAACATTGCGACTTAACTGGTTTGAGAAGTTTCTTCTTAATTATATTGTGGAAACGGCAGCGACGTGAGAATGGATGTTCTCTTTGAGTATTAGTTGCCATCTTGGGGTAAACAACTGGAAAACAGAGCCAATGAGGAACTCTCTGTGTAGTCTCCCAACAGCTGGCTAGAAATAGTAGCCAAAGCCCCTTTAAGTTATAGCCTATTGCTCTAAAGTCTTAGAAAAACGAAGGGATATATTAAACATTGTAGTTTTATAATATATATCTGTGTGTGTGTATACATACATACATACATATCATCATCATCATCATCGTTTAACTGAGGGCTGGAGAACCAGATGGCTACACCAGGCTCCAATCTGATTTGGCAGAGTTTCTACAGCTGGATGCCCTTCCTAGTGCCAACCACTCCAAGAGTGTAGTGGGTGCTTTTACATACATACATACATATATATGTATGCATGTATGTATATATATATATATATATGTATACATACTATATATCTTTTATCTTTTATACTTTGCTGGTTTCAGCCAGAGGCTAAGGCCATGCTAGAGCACCGCTTTTTAATGTAGCTGGATTTCTTTTCTGTACTGCTTTGGGGAATTAGCAAGTTGGACAGAGCTGCCCTTCTTTGTGCCTTCTGCCACGATGTGAGTTCAACCGGTATGGATATTGTGTTTTTTTGTTTTGTTTTTTTTTCTCCTTTCATGCAAACTGACAAATTTAGCCTGAACACCTCATATTGTCATCTAAATTGAGTTTAAGGCCCTGTTCAAAGATATGGAGATGGATTCTAACCTGCAGACTCATTCAGAATGCCTACTGTATTCCTTCCTGCTGGCCATGGTTTCGTAGTCTCCATTGCAGCTACCCATCATGTCACATCTTACAGCCTCTTCAGTGTTCTCAGAGCATTGAGCAGTAGTCATGATGTTGGCATTTTAATACCTGGCACGAATCATTATGATATTTATTTTCCAATATTCTGATGGCTTCCAGTCCACCATGTCAACTAACTTTTTTCTCAACTAGAACTTCTATCTTTTATGCTCCCTGACATTGTTGACTGTTTCTGAAAAGAAGGAGACAGAAAAAAAAATCATCAAATTTAACTCGAACACCCTGCAACACCTTGCATCATCATCATCATCGTCGTCGTTTAACGTCCGCTTTCCATGCTAGCATGGGTTGGACGATTTGACTGAGGACTGGTGGACCAGGAGGCGACACCAGGCTCCAATCTGATCTGGCAGAGTTTCTACAGCTGGATGCCCTTCCTAACGCCAACCACTCCGAGAGTGTAGTGGGTGCTTTTACGTGCCACCGGCACAAGGGCCAGTCAGGCGGGTACTGGCGACGGCCACGCTCGAAATGGTGTATTTTATGTGTTACCTGCACAGGAGCCAGTCGATCGGCACTGGCAACGATCTCGCTTGAATGTCTTTTCATGTACCACTGGCACAAGTGCCAGGAAGGCGATGCTGGTAACGATCACGCTGGTGCTATTTACGTGCCACCAGCACGGAAGCCAGACAACTGCTCTGGCAACGATCGCGCTCGGACGGTGCTCTTAGTGCTTCACTGGTACAGGTGGAGCATATGTGTATATATGTGTATATATGTGTATATATGTATGTGTACAGGCAAGCGTGTATGTATTACTGTTTCCTTGCTTTGATTTCATGGGGTGTGTCTCTGTTACCCATGCAGTGTCTTTCGTTTCCCGTCTTCCATGGAAACATATCTGACCATGGAGAAATATCACCCTTACTTAGAAACAGGTGAAGGTTAGTGACAGGAAAGGCACCTGGAAGATTGGCAGCATAGTTAATGCTGGACAAAATATCTGCATCACTATATTTGGTTAGAGCTGTTCTGAGTTCAAATCCCAATGAGGTCAACATTTCCTTTCATGTTGATATCATTGACTATTAAAAGTTGTGTTTATGTGCAAATGACAGAATTATTATTTTTTTTGTTTTCTTTTTTGTGTTTTGTCTTTTTACTATAGATATTATTGAACGTTAATTGATAATTGTTAATTTTCCGAAAATCGTCAATTTGTAGATAATACCAGAATGATTTTGCACTGAATAATTACGATATCATTCTACAAGAAGTTAATCACTGAAACATACAATAACACCAATATCACACATAGCAAAAAAATAAATAAATAAACGAACAAACAAAAAAAAAACAGGAGTGAGGGCCCCTACCCTGCACTCCTTAAATCATTGCTACATTAGCAGAAATGAACCCTTAATACTTTGATTCTGCAGCCTCATCTTTTGGAATAATAAATTCCTTTCAATGACAGTAATTGAGGCCAATCACTTTGTCATAACACTAATCCCTGTGTTATTATGCTATAAACTATATCACACACTCTTGAATATATTAATTATGACCACGCACACACACACACACACACATTGGAAGAAAGGCACTCCATCCAATATCAACTTGGAATCGGCTGCCGTCCTGCCCCCCCCCCCCCTGCCTGTCTCCCCACCTTTGCTTCTTCCAGGAACCCTGTTTTAAATTCCTTCTTCCTCTGTAGAAAGATGTAAGGAAGGTTAGCAGTTGTAGAAAAGCGAAGGGAGAAGGACAAAGAAAAAAAAGGGGGTTTGTTGGTGGTTGGGGAGGGCGGAGGTTACCCCTAAATCATCACTTCTCCTGTGGCAAAAGTGATTCCTTAATTTGTCTCTGCACTCCCTAAGCTAACCGCCCCTGCGTTCTCTCTCTCTCTCTCTCTCTCTCTCTCTCTGTCAAGAAATCTCCCTAAATTACAGTAATTAATCCTTATCACTTTGTCATAAAAACTTAATCCTTCCCTCTTATTACCATAAAACAAAAAAAACAACAACAAAAGTATAAACAAACAAGAAAAAAAAACTCAGCAAAAACGTAAAAGAAAGGCACAGATATAAACCCCTTGCTTTCCTTGATGGCAGCAATAAACACCTTAAATATGTATCAGGGATATGATATTTACTTCCACCACCACCACCACCACCACCACACCTAAATTATGGCCACTGTAACAATAAAGACATAAAGTGAGGGGTGATGGCTTGAACCCACCCCCCTGCTGGTCTTCCCCCCCCTCATCTCTTTTCCTTCGTAAATTGCCTATTATCATAAAATAGTTGTATTACTGAGAACTGCTCCCTAAATTGACACCCCCATTTATATACAGCATCTCCCACTACTCTCACTACCACCACCACCACCACTACCACTACTACTATTATTACTACTGCTGTTGCTGCCACTAACACCTTCACAATTCTGTCACCACCACTGTTGCTGCTGCGGCCACCATCACCATATAAAGGACATAAAAAAAATGTCAGCCTTAAATTAGGGGTCAGTAAGCTTGGTGAAGATATGTATGTATGTGTGTGTGTGTGTGTGTGTGTGTATTTATGAATATACTGTCAATGTATATCTATGCTTGCATAGATATTTGAATACATACATCCATATATATATATATATATATATATATATATACACACATATTTAAGGGTATATGTATACATATACATATTTAAGGGTATATATATATATATATATATATATATATATATATATTTATGGGTATGTATATATATATGTTTGTATATATATATATATATCTCTCCTTTAGAGAGACTTAGAAATATTAATAACTCTATTATATATATATATATATATATATATATATATATATATATATATATATATATATATATATATATATATATATATATATATATATATGGGTGTGGGTACATTTGTGTGTATTTATATATCAAATAAAATACATATATGAAAGTGAGTGTGTGTGTGTGTGTGTATATATGTATATATATGTAAAATATCTGTGTGATGTCTGTAAATCAAGAAGTGATGTGAGAGGGTAAGAGGGTGTTTTATATTAGAATAGTGGAGGAGGAGATGATGTAATACGTTTCCATGGTGACACTTGTGTGTGTGTGTGTGTTTAGAACTGTGTCAGTGTGTATATGACTACATATGCATGTCTGTATCTTATTGTGCATACACACATGTATTTGTATGTATGTATGCATGCAGTTGTGTATGTTTGCAAGTATATCCGATATACATGTGTGAGTATGCGTGAAGTTGTATAGCTGCATGTGAATGTAAATATGGCTGTATGTAAATGAGTCTATATCTTTATGTGTATATATGCCATACACAAACACACACACACTATCATCATCATTATCATTTTAACATCCACTTTCCCATGCTTGTGAAGCAAGTTTTCTGTGGCCAGATACTCTTCCTGTTGCGAGTTCTTCGAACACGAACAGCTCAATGGCCAAGCATGTTTTCATGGAAGATTGCAAATGCATGACCACCACTTGTATGACTCTTATATTTAACCACGCAAAGCTTTGCCTGTGTGTGCATGCATGTGAGCACACACATGCGTCCACATTAAGGAAAAGGAGGTAGTCAGAATTTTGGATAATTAGTTATTTGGCACCTTCATCTTGTTTCAGAGAATCGTCAAGAATGAGATGAAAGCATAAAATAGATAATTATCCAAAATTCTAATTACCTCCCTTTTCTTAATCAATAAAATTTGTACACTACTTCAAACACTCTACACACACGCACATACATGTGCATATGTGTGTTTGTATATATATATATATATATATATATATATATATATGTATATATTGAAGTGGTTAGAATGTCAAGCTTATGATCATGAGGTTGTGAGTTTGAATCCCGGACCGGGCTGCATGTTGTGTTCTTGAGCAAAACACTTTATTTCACGTTGCTCCAGTTGCTTCCATAAGCAACCTTGCCCGGACTTGTGCCTAGAAGGGTAACTTTCTAGGTGCAATCCCATGGTCAGTCATGACCGAAGGGGGTCTCAGCATATTAGTTTGCTTGAAGCTTTGCCTGATATATACATATATATATATATATATATATATATATATATATATATGAATGTTTTCAATTTTTCTTATAAGGGCAAGTTATAGGAAATATTACTGGATGATGATTAGTATTTTTAACCTTGTATTTCGAATATTTTGAGGATAAGGACCCTTCTTCAGGAAATTGTCAGAGAAATGGTGTTGTGAGCATACAGCATCATTTCTCCCAAGATTTCCTGAAGAAGGAGTCCTAATCCTGAAATATTGAAATACCAGGAAATAAGACCTAACTATGAAGCTGTATTATTAATTTTTTATTACTTGCATTGGTTTGACTTTTTAAAAGTGTAATTAAAAACGTTTTCATATGAGTTGGAGAAAGATTAAGGAGCTACTAATGTGGTTTTTTCCCCATAAAGTGAAGTACAGATTGTTTGATGCTTGTGTTAGAACTGTAATGCTGCATGGTAAGAAGACGTGGGTCTTGACTGTAGAGGACATGGAAAGGTTGGAACGGAATGAAGTAAGCATGTTCTGATGGATGTGCAATGTAAGTGTATGTAAATAACAGAGTATAAATGTGCTGAGAGAAAAAACTGGGCATAAAAGGAATCAGATTCATTGTACAAGAACGAAGACTGCATGGTGGTGGACATGTGATATGTATGGAGGAAGGCTGCTGTGTCAAGAAATGCTGATCACTAGACATAGCTGGAGCTGGTGGTTGAAGGAGATGCAGGAAGATATGGGACAAAGTGGTGAAAGCTGACCTCAGGACTCTGAGCTTCGTGGAGAGGTCAAAAGACAGAGATGTCTGGTGATACACGGTCCTTGAGAAGATCTGTCCACTGGGGTGAAAATGAGTGCTGGAGATACTGTAGCTGTACATATTACATATTGCATGACCATGAATGGGCACCTCACCCACATTTCCCCACAGAGTAAAGGGCAGATTGTTTGATGCTTGTGTCAGAACTGCAATGCTGCATGGTAGGAAGACATGGGTCTTGAATGTAGAGAACATGGAAAGGCTGGAAAGGAATAAAGTGAGCATGTTCTGATGGATGTCCAATGTAAGTGTGCACAAGCATCACATAAATGTGCTGAGAGGAAAAACTGGGCATAAAAAGGAATTAGATGTACTGAGCAAGAGAGAAAACTGCACTGGCATAGACCTCCCCCCCTCCTTCTGACACCCTATTTTCTTCCTTGCTATCAAGGAAAACACTTGGCCATGGCAATTCAGTGTAATTGAACCTGAAAATGCAGGGTTACAAAGTAAACTTCTTAACTAAGCTATGCTTGCACATACATACATACATACATACATATATATCCATGTGTAGTTATTTGTCCATGTGTGTATATATAAATATATATATATATAAGTCAGTAAATAGTGGGGTTGTGTTAACCGCACGTGGAGAAATAATAGGAAAATGAAGAATAAGGCAGAATGCTAAATTGGAAGCATATTTTAATAAGGATTTCAAGTTGGAAGCATGTTTTAATAAAGAAGCAAATTTTCAAGAAGAAGAATGAAAATGTTTTTTACAAAGAAGTACAAAATGAAGAAAATAATATATAGAAAAAAAAATAATATATAAAAAAATAACTAAACCAATACATTATATTGTCTTTGAGCTTTTGAAGTTCAATGGTAATCCATGTATATAATGGTTGGAAAAATAAGGATGCATGAGAATTGAGAGTTGTGTTAAGCAGGAAGTGTGGTGTCAAAACAGGAAGTGTGTATAAGGGGAGACAAATGTTTTTAGTTGGAGTTGTGAACTCTTTTTCAACAGGAAGTTTATGTCTAACTCCAACTAAAAACATTTGTCTCCCCTTACACACACTTCCTGTTTTGACACCACACTTCCTGCTTAACACAAACTTTTAACCCTTTTTTTAAACCTAACACAACTCTCAATTCTCATGCATCCTTATTTTTCCAACCATTATATACATGAACTACCATTGAACTTCAAAAGCTCAAAGACAATATAATGTATTGGTATAGTTATTTTTTTATATATTATTTTTTTAATATATTATTTTCTTCATTTTGTACTTCTTTGTAAAAAACATTTTCATTCTCCTTCTTGAAAATTTGATTCGCAATGAAAGCCGGTGAGAAATCTTTATTAAAACATGCTTCCAATTTGAAATCTTTATTAAAACATGCTTCCAATTTAGCATTCTGCCTTATTCTTCATTTTCCTATATATATATATATATATATATATATATATATATATATATATATATATATATCCATGTATAGTTATTTGTGCATGTGTGTGTATATATATATATGTATGTGTATATATATATATGTATGTGTATATATATATATATACCCATGCATAGCTATTTGAGCATGTATATACACACACACATATAGATACATACATACATACATACATACGCCCACATATAGTTAAGTTATTTGTATGTATGGGTGTATGTGTGTGTGTGCATATATATATATATATATATATATATATATATGTAAACATGCACATTTATACTCGCAGACGCATTATATGTATAATAATTATACATACATGTACGTGTATATGTTATGTAATGGCGAATGAATATTCGCACATGAGCATTGATGTGACATTTCCGAACCACCCCCATATGGGATAAATAACAAGCTGGACATGTATATAGGTGTTTGGGCTCCAGATAGTCCCAGCTTCACTCATAAAAATTCGATTTCGACATTCATGTGGGTGTCCTGACATATTCAGGTATGTTCATATATAACTGTTGTATCTATGTGGGCGTTTGCTTGTCTCCCTTGATATTTTGTGATCTCCATATTTACAGGGCTACTAAGTAAGATACAATATAAATTCACACATCTATCTATCTCTTTCTCCTTCTATCTGTATGGCTATCTCTGTTAATACCTCAATATCAGTTTACTTATGTACATATTTATATTCATATCTTTTCTGTCTCTTTACGCATGCGTGCGTCTATCCATTTATGTATCTGTCTGTCTATCTACATACAGTCGTGGCTGTGTGGTAGGAAGCTTGCTTCCCGCCGATATGGTTCCGGGTTCAGTCCTGGTGTGTGGCACCTTGGGCATCTGTTTTTGTTTTTTTTAGTATAGCTTCAGGTCAACCAAAGCCTTGTGAGTGGATTTGGTTGACAGAAACTGAAAGCCCATTGTGTATATATATATACACTCTGGAATGTTCTCTCTCTCTCTCTCTCTCTCTCTCTCTCTCTCTCTATATATATATATATATATATATATATATATATATATATATATATATATATATATATATATATATATAATTATGATAAAGAGTATAGAAAAAAATTCTTGCCTATATGCTGAAAGGAGACACTATATCATTGAACCACATTAAATATCTTCATTATTATTACACATGCGTCGAAATAATAATAATAACAATAATAATGATGATATTTAATGTGGTTCAACGATTTAGCTTCTCCTTTCTGCATATTGGCAAGAATTTTTCTATGTCCTTAATTATAATTGTATTTATAATTTCACCTTAATAGGTCTATTTTTTTTTTATATGCTGGCCACTGATAAAAATTTTAACAATTTTATCCTTTTATATATATAAAAGAAACAATGAATACAGAAAATAGAATATACTAGAAACTTTATTTATCTCATATATGTGTGTGTCTTTATGTTAGTGTGTTTATGCTCCCATTACTTTGCAGTTTGGCAAAAAAAGGCTGATAGGATAGGTACCAGGCATTAGAAAAATAATAATTACTGGAGTACAGGGGGTTGATTCATTTGCCTTAAAATTCTTCAAGATGGGGCCCCAGCATGGCCACAGTCTAATAACTGGAACAAGTAAGAGATAAAAGATTCCTATCATTTTTCTATCTATTAAATATCTATCTATCTATCTATCTATCTATCTATCTATCTATCTATCTATCTATCTATGTGCCTATTTATCTATCTATCTACCTATCAGTCAGTCTTTCTATCTATATACATCTTTTACTGTGGCCATGCTGGAGCACCACCTTTAGTCAAACAAATTGACCCCAGGACTTATTCTTCATAAGCCTAGTACTTATTCTATCGGTCTCTTTTGTGCTGAACCACTAAGTTATGGGGACATAAACACACCAACATTGGTTGTCAAGTGATGTCGGAGGTACAAACACAGACACACAAATACATACATATACATAAATATATATATGTATATATATATATATATATATGACAGGCTTCTTTTAGTTTCTGTCTACCAAATCCACTCACAAGGCTTTGGTCAACCCAAGGCTATAGTAGAAGACACTTGTCAAAGTGCCACGCAGTGGTACGGAACCTGAAACTATGTCGTTGGGAAGCAAACTTCTTGCCACACAGCCACGCCTGCATCTATATACATGTTATTTTTCCATCCATCCATCCATCTATCTATCTATCTGTCTGTCCATCTGTCCATCTGTATCTCTCTCCATGCAAACACTTGCTCACTCCTCCTCTCTAAATAGATCAAAGAATAAAAACTAAATGGAAATTTCCCTATAGAAACTATACTCTGACCCCACCACATGGAATCCCTTATATATCTTTTCTCCCTTGAAGAGAATGTGTGTATATATCTAAAAAAGGAAGAAAGGAAAAACAATCTGATAGATTGTATATCAGACTCTCCTCTTCCTCACCCCCTCATCAATAACTTTCCTCCTTTTGATGAACATTAACAAGAATTAGCGCCATAAATACTGAATATCTGTTTGTAGAATTGATCTCTGGGGAACCACAATCTCAAAGAATGTTACTTCTGATTATTGCAGCCAGAAAACGTTATATACTGTGTGCATATGTATATATATATATATATATATATGTGTGTGTGTGTGTGTGTGTGTGTGTGTGTTTCTGATTATGACAGGTAATGAACAAATACGTAGGTGTTATGTAAGATATATGAGTGTATGATCGATGCGTTTGTAATGTTTGTAAGACTGTTACCAACTGTGCAGTATCCACAGTCCACTAGGTGTAAGTAGGTACCACAACACAGGACGTCTTGCTGGAGAAGCACTGCATGGTTTCATGTATTTTCTTAGAGTTTCAAATGCTTTCATGGTGTAGTTCTGTGTCCCTTTGTAACCAAATCTCCTTCAGATAACGAAAACAGAAACAAATGTATTACAGTATGTTCAATACAAAGATGTGGTTGTTGTGGTTGGAATACCATCTTTACAGTTCTGATGCTGGTGCCATGTATAAAACACAGTCAGGACAGATACTGGGGTCATGCAAATGGCACCTGTGCCAGTGGCACATGAAAGCACCTTTTGAGCGTTGGGCCTCACGGATGCAAGGATCGAGACTTTTGGCATTATGTCATACTTGAGAAGAAGACCCATCAAGTCAAGCAAAATTGCACTCGTGGCAGGTACCAGTGTCACACAAATGGCACCCATGCCGGTGGCATGTGAAAGCACCCATTACACTCTTGGAGTGGTTGGCATTAGGTAAGGGCATCCAGCCGTAGAAAACGATGCCAAATCAGACTGGAGACTGGTGCAGCCTTCCAGTGTGCCAGCCCAGTCAAACTGTCCAACCCATGCCAGCATGGACAATGGACATTAAATGACGACGATTATGATGATGATGATGATGATATATATATATATATATATATATATATATATATATATATATATATATATATATTTATTTATTTATTTATTAATTTATTTATGGGTTTCAGCCAAGTGGCTGTGGTCATGCTGGAGTACCACTGTGAAAAATATCAGTGGGCTTCTTTCAGTTTCTGTCTACCAAATCCACTCACAAGGCTTTGGTTGGTCTGAAGCTATAGCAGAAGACTCTTGCCCAAGATACCATGCAGTGGGACTGAACCTAGAACCATGCGGTTGGGTAGCAAGCTTCTTACCACACAGCTACGCCTGCAATATATATGTATGTATATAAACATACATATATTTGTATGTGTACAGACACATTATGTGTGTGTGTGTATATATATGTTTGTATATATATATGTATGTTTATGTATATAGATATATGCATATATATATATATATAATGTTTGTATGTATATGCATGTTTGTGTATATATCTATATATA
>NC_142945.1:48989880-48997380 GCF_046866305.1 Octopus bimaculoides | reverse complement strand
TCCCACAGAGATTCTACCCTGATGTAAGTAGTTTTAATATCACTACTACTACTACTACTACTACTACTACTACTACTACTACTACTGGTCATTCCTCTGAGGGGAAAGTCTATTTAATAGTTATAATGTGTTTAATCCTATAATGCTCAGATTAACTCTGTAAAAATGTAAAGCTGGTTTATCCACATCGTTTTTAATTATTCATGCATTGAATTCATAGTTTTGAGATTTCAATAAGGTTTCTTATTTTTTAAATGAAATTGTAGGGTAGGCGTGAAAGGACGGATCTGGCTAGTTTGGGCATAAACTAGGTTAAATATTTGGGTTGGATTGTGGTTTGGTTTTAAACACTAAAAAGGGTTGAACTATTTTACTTTGGCTAAAAAGGAAAAAAAAAAATATTTGGATTTTATCTTTTATGTCTTTCATTGGACTGTGGCCATGCTGGGGCATAACTTAACTGATTACTTTACTTATGTGGTATTTCCAAGATAATACAATAAATAACATTTTGTTTGGTACTACCTATTCAAACACCCACCCACAATCTCTCAAGACCCCCCCCCCCAAAAAAAAAAAATTATGGCAGAGTTGACCTTGTTGGTATTTGAACTCAGTATGTTAAGAACCAGAAGAAATGCCATCATGCATCTTGTCTGATGCGGTAATGATTCTTCCCGTGCACCACCTTGGGTGGGGTGGGGTGGGGTCAATAAAAATTGCACCAGTACCAGTCATGTATTAGGATCAGTTTTTCACCAAGATATTTGGAGTTCTCTTGCAATCCAACATTGTCTTCGACCTCTCTGTGGGGTTTGATATGACATGGTTCAGTCTGGTATCCTAAAGTGACCACCCCTGGGTACTCTACCAGAGAAGATCCACTTTTACGCAATATCCGTTATGGGTGCTAAAGAAGCATGTGCAAGTAGAGAACCATGTTGCTATGGAAACTGTTACATATTTACTTATTTGACATGATTTAATTAAACGAGATTAAACCACCACTAAATCACCACCACCACTACCGCCACCTTACTCTCTGTTTTTATTGTTGCAGTTTAAATGGTCCCGAAAAGGATTTTTACGAACTCGATGGAATATTAATAATTGGTAAGAATTGATTTATTATTGATTTATTACTACCACACTACAACCTAACTTCTACACCACCACCTGTTACACTACCACCATACCACTGCTTATACAACACACCACATTACTACACTCTACCAACTACACTAACAGCTAAACTACCACACCATACCACCTGCAAAAACTCAACTACTCTCAGCTACACTCTGCTACTTCCTAAACATTACATATATCTGATACTATGAGGCACATGGCTCAGTGGTTAGAGTGTCAGGCTCACAATCATGAGGTAGTGAGTTCGATTCCTGGACTGGGCTGTGTATTACGTTCTTGAGCAAGACACTTTATTTCACATTGCTCCAGTTCACTCCTCTGTGGAAATGAGTCGTGGCATCACTGGTGCCAAGCTGTATCGGCCCCTTTGCCTTTCCCTTGGATAACATCAGTGGCATGGAGAGGGGAGGCTGGTATGCATGAGCGACTGCTGGTCTTCCACAAACATCCATATCCGGACTTGTGCCTTAGAGGGGAACTTTCTAGGTGTAATTCCACAATCCCATGGTAATTCATGACCAAAGGGGGTCCTTTTTTTTTTTTATACTACACTACCACCTAAACACCAAAAAATTGTCATCTCTGTGCAATGTTAGCATTTTCTTTTTCTTTAATTTTGCTAGAGCAAAAAAAGGGGTTAAGGTGTTTTTGCATTTTACAGATACAATGTCCAACCCATGCCAGCATGGGAAGCGGACAGTAAATGATGAAGATGAATCTGTAAGAGGAATAGTAAAAATATGCAAAACTTTTCTGAAGTTCAGCATGTAACACCCCCCCCCCCCCAGCTGTTGTTTGGTGTTCAAACTGAAGTGATGGGTCGGCAAGGGATGTCTCTGTTAGAAACCTGCTCCTCCTTTGTTGGAAGTATTTAAATAATTGTAAAAGAAAGATTACATTGTGTGTGTGTGTGGGGGGGGGTATGAGTGTGTTTGTGTGTGAGTGTGTTTGTGTGTGAGCGTTTGTTTGAGTGTGTGTGCGTGCGTGTATGAATGTACGTGTGTGTACATGATTGAATGTGTTTCTGTATGTGTGCGTGTGTGTGTTCATGTGTGTTGGAATGAGCATCTGTGTGTGTGTGTGTTCACATATGTTGGAATGTGCATCTGTGTGTGTTTGTGTGTAAATGTGAGTGTTCAAATGTGTGTGTGTTCATGAGCATATTTATGTGTGTATGTGTGTGTGTGTACATGATTGAATGTTTGTGTATGTGTGTGTTCATGTATGTTGGAATGTGCATCTGTGTGTGTTTGTTTGTAAATGTGAGTGTTCAAATGTGTGTGTGTGTACATGATTGAATGTTTGTGTGTGTATGAGTGTGTTCGTGCATGTATGAGTGTGCATGTATGTGTGTGAATGTGTGAGTGTTCAAATGTGTGTTTGTGTGAACATATTTCTGTGTGTGTGTGTGTGTGCGCGTGTGTGTACATGAGCATATTTATGTGTGTGTATACATGATTGTATGTTCGTGTTTCTATATGTGTGCATGTGTATGTTTACGTATATTCGAATGTGCATGTACGTGTGTCAACGTGTGACGGTTCAAATATGTGTACGTTTGGTACCAGAAGAGAAGAAAATTCTAAGATTTAAGAGATGCTGTAACTATTGGCATTGTTCTCAGACACCGAATCTGTTTGCCATTGTTGTTGTTGTTGTTGTTGTTGTCATTATATTTTATATATAATTCAACAAATAAATTTATTTTAAACATCAAATTCTCTACAAATATCCAATTTCATTTAATTCTTAGACTCTTTCTTCCACTCTTCAAATATTTCAATTCTTTATTCTTAACTTCCTTTCTCAATTACCTTTATTGCATCTTATTTCATTACCGTTTAAATTTATCTCTCGTTGTTCTTGTTGTTGTTGTCATCGTTGTTGTTGTTTAGACATTTCCCTTAAACATTAGGGGCAACAGCAGTCTCCGTGTTTCCGAAACCCCCTGCCTGCCCTCCCCTAAGCTCCCCCCCCCGTTATCACCCACTGTGTCAGGTTAAACAGAGATATCTCACTAAATATTAATTACTAAACACATCGGCGGACGGCAACAAAGACAACAACAACAACGTTATTTGGCCCTGTGGTAGAAATTCAGTTTTAAGTATAAGAGCAGAGGGGGTGGGGAGAGGGGGTGGGGAGAGAGGGAGAGAGAGAAGGGTGGGGAGGGGGAGAAGTGGAAGGGAGATAGAAGGAGAGAGAGAGAGAAAAGGAGAGAAATTGTTGAGACAGAAGAGGAATGAACAGGAGAAGGAGGAAAAGTAGAAGGATGAGGAGGAAGAGAAGGGAAGGAGGAAGAGGAGAGGAGGGGGAAGAGGAGAGGAGGAGGAAGAGGAGAGAAGGAGGAAGAGGAGAGGAGGAGGAAGAGAATAAAAATGAGAGAAAAGAATGTAAGGGAGAATATAAAAAGCCCTGATGGTGAGTGAAAGGACGATGAAGGTTGGTATGATGATGATGATGATGATGATGATGGTCGTGGCGGCGATGATGGTGGCGGTAGTTGTGGGGATGATGGTGGTTGTGGTGGTGGTGGAGATGAGTGCGGTGGTAGCGATGGTGATGAATATAGACACAAGGATGATGATGGTGGCGACACTGGTGCTGTCGATGTTGGTGACGAGGGAAAGAAATTGAAAACAATTTAATAATTAGAGAGAAAATGTACAAACAACAACAACAGCAATAACAATATAATAACAATAATTTATCTTTGTCCTTCTGTCTTCTCCCCCCCCCCTCTCGTATACACACACACATGCACTCACACATGCACATATACACATTGCTCTTTAATGTTGTCAATGATGTAGATATGTTGATGTAGAGCAGAAAACACATCTTTTGTCAATATCACAAAATAAAATGTTACAACAACAATAACGACATCATTATTGTTGTTGTTGTTGGTGGTGGTGTTGTTGTTGTTGGTGGTGGTGTTGTTGTTGTTGTGACGTTTTATTTTTGAAGAAGTGTGATGGTGAGATATGCTTAGACGGAGTGGGCCACTGAGACACATTCACAAGCAAATATAATTGAGTACAACTTCAATAAATTTAATCATGGAAACATGGAGAACAGCTCAATGACAGGGTGAAGAAGGGAGGCTGTGAGATATATATATATATGTATATATATGTGTGTGTGTGTATATATGTATATATATATGTATATATATATATATATATATATATATATATGTGTGTGTGTGTGTATATATGTGTGTATATATATATATATGTATATATATATGTGTGTATATATGTGTATATATATATGTGTGTGTATATATATATGTGTGTATATATGTGTATATATATATATATGTGTGTATGTGTATACATGGAAGCATATGTACCTACAGATATACATACATATATACACACAAAAATACATACAAATATATATATGTATATATATATGCACACACACACAAATTCATACAGACACACACTCATATACATATATGCAGACACACATGTATACAAACACAAACATACACACATATGTGCACATGCACATACATGCATTTGTGTGTGTGTGTGTGTGTGTTACATAGAGAAAAATAGATGTTTTCTGCATTCTAGTTTGTTTAAGTTATTACAGTTGCATCAATGCCGAGAGAGTGTGTGTGTGTGTGTGTGTGTGTGTGTGTGTGTGTGTATCCCCACTTTCCATGTTGGCATTGGTTAGATGGGTTGTTACAGTCCGAAACAATTCTTCCACTGTACATGCCGTTAGGCTTCATTTCCATGGCGTGAAGCCCCTTCCTAGCACCAACCACTTTACAAACCATACTGGCTTTATTTTTCTTGCCACCAACACTAGACAAGTACTATAGCTCACCATTCTCACCCATTTCCTTGTAGAAGGAACACAACATGTTGCATTGTAACATCAATATAGGTGTTGGGTCTGCCTTGTACCTGGTTACTAGGAGAGGGAGTGATGACAGCAGAAAGCCCAGAAGGGAGTAGTTGAGAGGAAGATGGGAATATATACATATGTGTAGAGTGGACAGTACTCTGTACATGCTCTTTCTGGCCAAAACTGAGGAGTTTGAGACTGGGTTTCCATGGGAGCTCCTCTATGCTGATTACCTTGGTCTTGAGATGAGGAATTCTGTACATTATTTACATTAGACGGATATGTGTCCTCATCTTGTTTGTTATTTACCACAGGCATATAGTATAATGGTTAAGAGCACGGGCTACTAACCCCATGGTTGTGAGTTCAATTCCAGGTAGTGCCTTGAATAAATAATAATAATACCATCAGCAAAAAAAATGTCTTAGGAATGAGAACTCTGGGTTGAGTTCAAAATCCGACCAGGACACCTGATGAAGGCTGGAGAGTAAATCAGCCGAAACACTGTGGTAACAACAAACTAGATGAGGACATATATCTGTCTAATGTAAATAATGTAGAGTCATTAGTATAATAGGAAAAATTCTAGGCGTGGAAGCAAAGCCTGCAATCAAAGGGCCCTAAAGTTAACTCGGCAAAGACCAAAGTCCTAGTAATTAGGAGAGCTGACAAATTACTAATCTCTGCTTGATATGTAGGAAAGGTGTTTATTGTGTACCTAGCGCAAGCTATGGACATATAAAGGGTGTAGTAGAATCATGCGAAGGCTGTCAGGGAAGATTGTCTTTGTGTGGCAGATGTGCCGAGACAATAAACATGGAGAACACACTGGAAATAGATTCCTTCAAATGCTCTGGAGGATCCATAGTGGTAGCCGATAGTTTCGCACAAATATGGTAATGATGGACACCTCCTGCAGCAGGTGTTCAGAAGGCTCACTACACATGCCTTCATTGCATCACAAAATTTTTCATTGACCATTCGACCTGTCTTGATTATGGTCAGCTATAGTATCCAACACATACATGTGTGCTTATAACACACACACACACACATTTGCATACATATAATTCATCATATACACACATGTATATATACATACATACTCATACATATGTATGCATATATGTATATACACACACATATATACATGTATGTATGTACATGCATCCATATATATACATATATATATATATATATATATATATATATATATATATATATATATATATATACACATACATACACACTCGTATACAAGCATGCATTTATAGATACGCATACACCTTACACACACACAAACACATACATACTCAGACCAGACACCCACCCACACACATACATCCCTCCAGCTGAAATAGAAACCTTATGTTTTACAATATTCCGGTGTCTGCAATATATTTATATCCTGCTTTATCCCACTGGTCTACTTCACAACTCCATAACTACACAATATAGACATTATCACATTGAAGCTAACAAACTATTAACATGGGGCAGATAAACATTATTAAAACAAACACATTATTTACCCTTCTATTGTTTTTGCTTCAACTATTTCACATCAATTTATATATATATATATATATATATATATATATATATTGCTTTTGTCAGTTTGTAAATTTCTTATTAAATTTGTCATTTTAATAGATTTTTTTGCTTTAGTTTTTATTATTATTATTATCATTATTATTCCCAGTTTTCTCTGAAACTAATATAATTCCTTCTATGTTATTTTATCATCTTTCTGTCTTTTCAAAATTATCATATGCATATATATTTATAGGCAACACACACACACACACATATACATATATATATATATATATATATATATATATATATATATATATATATATATATAAGTCAGTAAATAGTGGGGTTGTGTTAACCGCACGTGGAGAAATAATAGGAAAATGAAAAATAATAATAAGGCAGAATGCTAAACTGGAAGCATATTTTAATAAAGATTTCTCTAACCGGCTTTCATTGCGAAGCAAATTTTCAAGAAGAGGAGAATGAAAATGTTTTTTACAAAGAAGTACAAAATGAAGAAAATAATATATTAAAAAAATAATATATAAAAAAATAAATATACCAATACATTATATTGTTTTTGAGCATTTGAAGTTCAATGGTAGTTCATGTATATAATGGTTGGAAAAATAAGGATGCATGAGAATTGAGAGTTCTGTTAGGTTTAAAAAGAGTTAAAAGTTTGTGTTAAGCAGGAAGTGTGGTGTCAAAACAGGAAGTGTGTGTAAGGGAGACAAATGTTTTTAGTTGGAGTTATGAACTCTTTTTTTCCTAAGAGTTCAATGAAAGCCGGTTAGAGAAATATTTATTAAAATATGCTTCCAGTTTAGCATTCTGCCTTATTATTATTTTTCATTGTCCTATATATATATATATATATATATATATATATATATATATATATATATATATATATATATACTTATTCTGACATGCATAATATAT
>NC_142945.1:48975786-48980786 GCF_046866305.1 Octopus bimaculoides | reverse complement strand
GTACATGGGTGTATACATATATATATATATATATATATATGTGTGTGTGTGTGTGTGTGTGTGTCTGTTTTTCTGTATATATGTATATGCTTCTATGTACATAAATATATGTGTGTGTGTGTATGTGTATGTATATACATATAGGTAATTGTATGTATATATATATATATATACCTATATACATATGTGCGTGTGTGTGTGTGGATGTATGTACTTATATATATGTACATATATATATGCATATATATAGTATGTATATGTATCTATATGTGTATGTATATATGTCCGCTTATATTTATATAAATATATATATATGTATATACAATATGTATGTTTAAATACACATGTATATAGTATGCGTTTATATATGTATATATATTATATGTATGTATCTATGTATGTATGTGTGTATGTATGTATAAACGTTTGCACACACAAACACACACACACACACACACACATATATATATATATATATTTGATATATATTATATACATGTATATATGTATGTGTGTGTGTGCGTGCATGTGTATGTATGGATGCGAGTGTAATGTGTGAATTGATTCAAAATGATTTGTCAATGTACGAGATACAAACGTCGCGTGCATCTACGTGCTTACGTATATATGTGTGTGTGTGTGTGTGTGTGTGTGTGTGTGTGTGTGTGTGTGTGTGTGTGTGTGTGTGTGTGTGTGTGTGTGTGTGTGTGTGCTTTCGTTTATATGTGTGTGTGCGTGTGTATATGCTTATGTATTGACTTAACCGCCAATTGCCATCTATCAAATCAGCCATTTAACAAGAAATATTCCTCTCTTGGTCGTCCTTTGCTTTTGGGTAAATATTTGATATTGCTGCCTTTTTCTGACTGATTCCTTCCACATCAGCGAGCGTACGTGGCTGACTGCTTGTTTGTGTGTGTGTGTGTATTTATCTGTATGTGTGTGCTCGTTTGTCTCTTGTATTTTTTATTTTTCTATCTCTGTTGTAAGCTTATCCGCTTCTCTTCATACACACACATTCATACATACATACATACATACATACATACATACATATATATATATATATATATATGTGTGTGTGTGTGTGTGTGTGTGTGTGTGTGTGTGTGTGTATGTGTGTATATATATATATATATATATATATGTATGTATATATATGCAAACAGGCGAGCACGTACATTCTCACACATATACACACACATACATGTGTATTAGTAACTTCTGTTGATGTCTCTTTATCTCCACTTCCTCCTCCTCTCTAACCACTCCGCCGCCCCCCCCCACTGTCCGCCATTTTTGTCACACTTAACCAACACTGCACAATGCATTTAACAAAAGTCCGTCTTTCTTCCTTCAAGCAAGATCAATCACCAATAAATGCACATGTTTATCAATACACAATGTCTCTCTTCTTCCTTTCCTTCCTTTTTCTTCCTTCTCCTCCTCTTTCCTTCTTTCATTTTCTGGGGGTTTTTTTCATTAGATTTCTTCGTCTATTATATGCTGCTTTTTTGTTTACACATAGCTCTCTTTCTCGTTTCCTCTCTCCCCTCCTCTCTCTCTCTCTCTCTCTCTCTCTCTCTAACGAATTTCAGATTCAAATTGAACACTATAACTCTAGTATAGCTACACCAAAAATATTCATATTATACCACAGTATATGTTTTGGAATTAACAGGATTTCTAGATATACTGACACACCGATTCTTGAAAAGCACGCACGTGTGTACGTATATATATATATATATATATATATATATATATATATATATATATATATATATATATATATATATATATGTGTGTGTGTGTGTGTGTGTGTGTGTATGTATGCACATATTGCATGTATGTATGAAGACGGATAAATATAACTTTGTGTATAAACATCAATCCGGTTCAGACTGAATATTCAAGAGGTAACCCGGCTCAGTTCGCCCGCTGATGATCGAAAACCAGAAACCCGGAGTACTAGAAATCAGAGCCTTACATTTATAATATATTATAGAAAACTCTACACTTCTAGTGAGTAGATCTATCTATCTATCTATCTATCTATCTGTCTATCTCTCTCTCTCTCTCTCTTATATATATATATATATATATATATATATATATATATATATATATATATATATATATATATATACTTGGGAACAGTGAGACAACAACAGTGACAGATATCGTAATGGATAGAAATGCAGCATTGAGAAGAATTATAAAACCATTTCGTAAAAGTAATCTTGTACCCGTCTACTTTCAAAAACGGTTAGCCTTTTAACATTTCAACTGATCATGTCAGGCCCAAATATTCAACCTGTTTTATGTTCAGACTGGCCAGATCCAACCCCTCACACGTAACTTACAATGCCATTCGAATATAAACAATCACATCATTAAACTCTTGAAGCTATAATAATAATGCACCATGAATTAAAACAATGGTAATAAATAAAGATTACATTTGACAAAATAACCCGAATGCTGAAGGGTTCACTGGTGCAGTTAATGTTACATATTTAAAAAAACATTGGAGCACTCAATCTTACAAAGCTGCTGTAGACAAATAGCTAATCATTAGTACAGTTATTAATGTAGATTAATACAGTTATAACTGTAAATTAGTAGAATTATTACTGTATATGCTGGTGCAGTTATTACCGCAGATAAATAGGTTATGTGGAGTCGGTACAGTAAATGTTCCCCATTTATGGCTATTCAAATTAATTTTGCATATTACACAGTGCAATTAAATCGTTACAGATATATAAGGGGTGGTGCAGTTAGTGTTATAGATGTTTAGTTATTGCTAACCCTTTTCCTGTTCAAGTATTTTCATAAGTTTGTCCTAAATGTTCATGCTTGCTTTAAGACTTTTAGATATTAGAAGTTAAGTTTAATTTGGTTTAGTCGATGGGTAATGTGTATTGGTACCATATTAGTTTCTCGGTACCACATATATACATATATATATATATATATATATATATATATATATATATATATATACATATATATATATATATATACACACACACACACACACACACACGCACATATTTATAATCCAGCCATGATAGATTGCTAACCACTAAACTTTTTTTATCTTCTCTTCCTGTTTATTTCTGTGTTCCTTTCTGTTGAAGAGCATAGGCTCGAAATGTAAAAGACTGTCTCACTTCCCGAGCGTTAAACTAATTAATCTATTTGTTGTTTACTCGCCTGTCTTCGTCTTTTGTTTTTTTCAGAAATTCTCACTTCATATATATATATATATATATGTATATATATATATATATATATATATACTTGGAAAAGGATGCGTGGCGTTCAATCATGTAATAATATAAATAATATATATAAATATATGCAAAATATATGCATATATACGTATATGTATATATACATGCATACATAGGTACAGGACATAAAAAAAATGTAGACACAATGAGAAACGAAAACATACAAACAAAAACATAGAAAACGAACTTTTTTTCGAACAACGAAAAAAAAACAAACAAACAGAGAAATGAGACAGGCAACATAAAGAACATAGCCATCATCAGTTGTCCCCTGTTTCATCTACTCCGCGTTTCGAAGGTAAGGACGAGACGCGAGTTTGTTAAAACAGTCCTGCCCGCAAAGAAAATTAAATAAAATTTGGGATTTTTTGCGGAGGGTGAAAGAAATGGTAACAAACACAGGGCAGTGAGAACAAGACAGTAAAAACAAACGGTGAGGACTGTTTAAGCCAAAACGATGTGAAGATTATGAACGCTTAACCTTCGTTTCATGCGTTCTGAGTAATATAAAGTTTTCCTTTCATATGTTTGAAGCTACTCAGGTGATTGAAGAGAAAAATTGTAAATATGTATCATATAAAATGCAAGAACGCCAAGGAAATATGACCGGTGTATCACATATAATACACGAAACTGAGAAAAGGTCAAATACCAAATCTGCTTCTGTTATGAAAACTTATCACAAGTGTTTCAGCCATGACCACTTCAATATATTATACATTGAAAGCAAACACCATGAAATATACGCAGTCGCGTCTCTTCATATTTTTAGATGGAAGATTACCACCAAAAATGAATTTCTTTCAAGAAGGTGTCAATTAAATAAAACCTTTGAGCTTCTTTACCGCAATTAACAACAATGATATTACTCAAATTTAAAATAGTGTTTCGCCAATTTGCTATGATGTTTTCCAGTTTGATATGATGTTTTTCGCAATTTAAGACAGTGTTTTCCCAACCGATTAAAATATTTCCCCAATTTAAGATAATGTTTTCCTTGTTTAATGTAATTTTTCCCTAATTCAATATAATGTTTCCCCAATTTAAGACAATGTTTCCCCAATTCAATATAATGTTTCCGTAATTTAAGACAATGTTTTCACAATTTAATATAATGAATTTCCAATTTAAAGATAATGTTACCGTAATTTAATAAAATGTTTCCCCATTTCGAAATAATGATTTCTTAATTTGATATGTTTCCCCAAATTAATACAATATTAACCCAATTTAATTCAAATATTTCTCCAACGTAGTATAAGACTTCCCCGGTTTGAAAAGGATGTTTCCGCCATTTAAAATGATGATTCACCATTTTATTATAATGTGTTCACAATTTTACAAAATCCAGTTAATTAATAATATACGAAGAGGGTTAATGGGTTAACGAACAACAACCATAACCGTAACATAGTCAACGGCTGACTATAAAACAACAAAAGACTGAAAATAAATTCAATTTTGTAAAAAAAAATTTACAAAATAAAGAAATGGGAGACCCCAAAATTCGGTTTTTGACCCTCTGATGCCAGCCTTTCTGGCATTCATACTACGTCTCTTGTTTTTCAATAAAGACAACTGCAATGACTCGACCACCACCACCACAATCACTATCACTACACCACCATTACCACCACCACCATCACCACCGTCATCATCATCACCACCACCACCACCACCACTACACCCCACCATCAT
>NC_142945.1:48963286-48970786 GCF_046866305.1 Octopus bimaculoides | reverse complement strand
CATATATATATATATATATATATATATATATATATATATATATATATATATATATATGCAAACATACTTTTGTATGAAAGCCGCAAAAACATCGCAAAAAAACTGCTGCTGATTTTGTGTTACTTTTGCAGCATTAATGATAAAGCATATTACTCTATCTCCGGTATTTGAGTACTATTTTCTCCCACCTTATTTCCCACTTATGTACTGGTGTGTATATACAGAAATATAATGTGTGTGTATATATATATATATATGTATATATATATATACATGTATATCTATATATACACATACTTAAATGCATACATACATACATGGATATATATATATATATATATATATATATATATGGGAGAATATACAAAAAATAACAACAGACGAGGACAGGTGGTGTAAATAACAAAAGTATATATTAGTATGACGCTCGGGAATACGGAAAGTCTTTGACGTTTCGAACTACGCTCTTCAACAGAAAGAATACGGAGACAAGGAGAAAAACACGGAGAAAAAAAATTGAATAGTGTTCAGTCAACGGTCAATCATAATAATATATATATATATATATATATATATATATTTCAAAACTATTGAAATATAGTGAGTTCAAAAAAGAAAAACAACAACAAAAAGACAAAAAACAATAACAACTCGAGGACGTGATAGAGATATTACGTTACTGGACGATTCTGCCAGCTCACCACCTTAACTTGTTCTTTAATAATGATATCTAAATATATATATATATATATATATATATATATATATATTAGGTATGTGACCACGTGACATCATGGCGGAGCAACAGAGACAAATATCATTGTAGTTGTTGTGTCGGTTTTCACCGAGGACGTTCGTGTCAGCTCTCGCTCTTGGATTACGACCGTTTCTAAGGAAAGTTTTCAGGAACTGGATATCATTTTATTTGCTAAGGTTATATGAAGGCTTATCTGTTTATCTGTTTATCTTGTTTCAGTCATCAGACTGCGGCCATGCTGGGGCACAGCCTTGAGACATTTAAAGCCTGATACTTACTTATTGTACCCGTCTATTTTGCCGAGCCGCTAAGTTGCAGGGACGCAAACAAACTACGATTGTCATGCGGTAGCAGGACACACACACACGCACCTGCATCTATATCTATATATCTATATATATATATATATATATACATATTTACTTGGAAATGGATGCGTGACGTTCAATCATATAATAATATAAATAAAAAAAATATATATGCATATATACATACATATATATGTATGCTTGGAACAAACTGTGTGTGTGTGTGTGTGTGTGTGTGTGCGTGTGTGCGTGTGTGCGTGTGTGTGTGCGTGCGTGTGCGTCTCTGCGCGCGCGCGTGTATATATGTATAAATAGTCAAATAGTAGAACCCTTTACTATGACATATAAGTGTCCTCATGATAGAAAATTTATTTTAGAAACGTGGTCTCCTCCGTTTGCGGACTAGTGAATGGTTAAAAAAAGGATGCAGGCACGGTTAATCTACTTTGGCCATAGTTGAAATCGTACAAGAGGAGACAACTCTCGTTCCTCTCTCAGAAAAGATTTTTTCTTCGTTTGTTTAAGAAGCAAATCAAATACAAACAACAAAACTCCAAAAGGCGTTCACTATTAGTATTATTAGACTGATGCACGCGTCTACGCATGCGTCTGTAATCACAATAGTGACTTGGGTGGAGTGAACATTTTAAAAATGCCTGAGAGCTAAAATGTTGTTATATTTGATTACTAGAAAAATGTTAAACTTTCGTTCTTGACTTTGCAAAAGCTTTTGAATAAGTTCTTCATGTATGATTTGCCATCTTGGAAAATCTGGAAAATGGCAGTGGTGGAAAATGAAGGCACCTCAAAGGAAACACAAATAGTGGCCCTCTCTGATATGCCCTCAGCTTCCCGGATAGCCACCCTCGATAGCTACGCAGACGATACGAACGTCTCGCAGATAATACAAAAACCTAGCGATGCTGCAAGCCTGCAGCAGGAATTAGATGCAATTTACAGATGGGTTGAGGACAATAATATGCTGTTTAATGCTGGAAAAGTCCAAGCCCTGCGCAACCAGTACCCAAAATTGAAAGAAAAACATACAGAGTACACTGGCCCAGTGGGGATAACAAACCCGAGACCAAAGTCAGTGTGTGACCCGGGTATCGACTTGAGTGATGGTACCTCTTTCCAAGAGCACATTACCAAGATGGCGACAAAATGCAAACAGCTGGATGGATCCTGAGAACCTTCAGAACCAGAGAGAAGGAAACCATGATGGTCCTCTGGAGGACATTCGTCTCCAGCCACCTGGACTACTGCTCCCATCTATGGTCACCCTACAATATAAAATTAACAGCGGACCTTGAAGCAATCCAACAAAAAGATCGTCTCATTGCAACAGCTCAGCTACTGGGAGTGGCTGAAGCAGCTAAGGCTCTACTCCCTAGAGCGAAAGCAGGAGAGATATACATTAACATACATCTAGAAGGGATTGTACTAAATTTTGGCATTGAAAGCTACACGGGTCGCCACTGCACAGTGCCAAAGATCCCAACACTGCCGTCGCGTTTCAGGACCAGTTACTGTAACAGCATGGGTTTCAAGGGTCCACAGCTTTTTAATATTCTCCCAAAGATGTCTTTGGCCCAACAAGTAGATAGCAGATTATCACTCGCGTGGATAATAACTGCGTCGGAGATTCTACTAGCTATGAAACGTATGGAGCCTGGATTATATCTACTCCATTCCACAGTTTTCGATTTCTATTCGCATATACAACCCTTGATGCTAACAATTTTTCCAACTTATCGAACTTCCATACATGAAAAATTTACAAACTTCCACGTCAATAAACCACTATTGCTCCTGAAAGTTACATTTTCATACCTTCTACGGACTGCTCGAAGCTTACTAACTTCCTACACCTTGATCCATGGATCATATTTAAATATATATATATATATATATATATATATATATATATATATATATATATATATATATATAATTTTACTCTTTTATTCTTTTACTTGTTTCTGTCACTTGACTGCAGCCAAATCAACCCCAAGAGTTATTCTTTATAAGCCTAGTACTTATTCTATCGGTCTCTTTTGCCGAACTGCTATGTTACGGGGATGTAAGCATTCCAACATCGGTTGTCAAGGCATAGTGGGGAAACAAACACAGACACACAAATACATATATATATATATATATATATATATATATATATATATATATACATACATACATACATACACACACACACACACACATATATATACGTATATATACATGTATATGCACACATATATATACATACATATATAATCGTTGCTATTATGCAAAAAGTGTCGTAATTCAAAAGAACGTTGCTTTTTTTAGAAAACAGAAATTTTCACCATTCCATAGCAAGGCCGTTGCACTACACTTTACGACAGTTTTTCATATCTTGGCATCTGAAGCAGCTGGAGATTCGATAGTTTGACCAAAAGAACCGGTTATTGCAAACAAAAATAAATATTCAAAAAAACAAAACAAAACGCATTTAGCCAAATCTGGTCATACGATCTATCTATCTATATATACATATATATATATATATATATATATATATATATACACACACACACATATATACATGTAATTACTCATTAAAATACTAGACATGTAACCAATATTTTAGGACGGTATGTGTTATGAGTATCACTGAACAGAGATTAACTTTATTCAATTGATAGGGTGGGTTGGGTGGGGCAAAATATTTGGGGTTACAGAAATTTGTATGTGTATGTGTGTGTATACATATATATGTATACACACACACACATACATATATATACATATATATATATACATACACACATACATATATATATTTGTACACACACACACATATATATATACATACATACATATATGCGTGCATGTATATATATATATATACATATATAGATTACATATGGTTTATTTCGTTTGTAATCTTGTGTTTTGTATTTTTATTTCTGCTGTGAGATATGATGAGGGATTAAGCATGAACGTCACCTCTTCCCTCTCTTCCTCATCTCCCGTCACAAATCACCACCATCACAAACAGTTCCTGCTATTCAGTAGACTGTAAAAGCCGCCAAACAGGAGTCGACGTAGCACAGTTCCAATCAAGTACTAGAATTCATCGTTACGGGGTCGATAAATGAAGTACCTGTGAGACACTGATGTCTGTGTGCTCGACTCATCCCCTCACCCCCAATTGCTGCCTTTGTGGCAAAACTTGAAATCATCATCATCATTATTATTATTATATATATATATAATTATATGTATATATATATATATATAGTATATGTGTGTGTGTATGTATATATATATATATATATATATATATATATATATATATATATGTATGTATGTATGTATGTATGTATATAACTATCTGCACTCTCTGCACCAAACACATCTCTAACTTTATATATACCATCTCTACTCTATATCTCAGCTAAAAATATGTCACAAATATATACATCATGCTAACTATATACACCCTATTAATTGTATATAAATATATATATATATATATATATAAAACCTTTCTCCTTGCTCCACTATCAGAATTGCATTAGTTTGTCGGCGAAGGCTTCTGTCCTTTCCTGGGCAGAGTTCGAGCGTCCCCGACGTCGATTTTGTCTTGTAGGTTCCGTAAAATTAAGTTTTTAGTTACTGGTGGTGGTGGTGGTGGTGGTGGAGCAAAAGAAGACGAAGAAGAACAAGAACAAGAACAAAAACAAGAAGAAGAAGAAGAAGAAGAAGAAGAAGAAGAAGAAGAAGAAGAAGACTGAACGAAGGAGAGAAGAATAAGGAAGAAAAAATATGAAGATATATGAATATATATATTTGTATATGTAAAAGGAGGAGGAGAAGGAGAGGGAGGAGGAATAGAAAGATAGGAAAAGAGCGAAGGAGGAGTTAAATGGAAGAGAACAGCAGAGAGGAAGTGGCTAATAGTTGTAGTAGTGGTAGTAGTAGTAGCTGTAGTAGTTATAGTAATAGTAGTCGTAGTAGTGACAGTAATAGCTGTAGTGGCAGCAGTAGTAGGGAGGGCAGCAGCAGCAGTTCGTCTGGTTTGTACTTTCTGTAAGTGTGTGTGTTTGTAGCGACTTGCCCTCCACTCTGTTAGAGTGGCCAGCACCGAGAGGGAGAGAGTAGGAGTGTGAGTGAGAGAGGTTCGCCAGTCAGTTGAGGTTTTTACATTGAAAGTTGCTCCACAAATCCTCTCTCACTGAAGAATAACATCCAACTTATTACACATTGATATACACACACACATCTATATCTATATGTGTGTGTGTGTGTGTGTGTATGTGTACATATATAAGTGTGTATAGATATATATGTAGATATATATAGATATATATATATATAGTTATATAGATATTTACAAAGAGCTACATACATATATATATATATATATATATATATTGTGTATATAGGAACACGTTCACCAGACGGATTATAAATCAGAGGAGATATATATATATATATATATATATATATATATATACACACACACACACATATACATATACATATATATACATATATATATATATATATATATATATATATATATATATATTGTGGTTCTAAGGAGAAAGAGAAAGTAAGTGGATATGTGCATACGCATGTGTAAGTATGTATGAGCCTAAAAGAAAGTGTGTGATCGGGTGAGGGGCCAAAAAAAAAAAAAAGGACAAAAAAAAAAAGAAAAGAGAGATTGTGGTCGTGTGTGTGCATGGTTCTGAATGTGTGTGTACGCGCGCGACTGAGCGCAACCCTTCCTTGCTTGTGGTGTTATAGCGATCGGCAAGTTTCGTGTTTGTTATATTCTGTGAGGTAGGCAGACCCTTAAGCGTCTGTCCCCTATCTGTAGGCAGCATCACGGCCACTTCTTCAGAGAACTCTTCGCCAGCAACAACAGCTGACTACCACAGCTTCAGTATGCTGGATTACTGCTCAAACGAATCGAACTCACCTGGTTACCAGCAAAATCCGAGCCCGACAACGATGGCTTCTCTGCTAAATATGAACATGAATGTTAATATGGAAACTAGCCGACAGACGGCGTTCGTGTTGAGTAACCCGCCGCTAGCGGCGCTACACAATATGACAGAGATGAAAATACCCACATCAACAATGCTAGCACAAAGTGGTTACCCACAGACATCGCTAAAACAATTGCAAGGACTTTTTGCCTCACAATCAACGCCGCACGGTATAAACGACATTTTAGGTAGGCCTGCCAATACCACTACAAACACAGCTTTTGGAGTACCTCGACTGAACACAACGGCCGCAACAGGCATGTATTTCACCCCACAGACAAGGTTCCCTAAACTTGCTGAGTTACCCGGCAGGCAGCCGATATACTGGCCTGGGGTACTACCGGGCTCCTGGCGACCGCAAGGTAAGTTTTCTATAGCTTTTTTTTTTTTCGTGAAGGGCCCACGTTATATATAAACTCGTGCATACGCAAACGCAAGCAGACACTCACACGCGATGGGCCATCAACACACACAGACACACGTTTACATGTAAACATATAAACGCACATATATATATATATATATATACATTTATATATATACAAATTTTAAATGATTTTCTTCGTTACATACACGCGGTTGCGGTCATGCTGGAGCGCGTAATAAAATTCATAGATGTATAATGCAACCACACACACACACACACACACACACACACACACACACATACACGCACGTTCATGTACATATACACATCAAGATGATTGTATGTATACGTGTGTGTGTATATGTAAATATGTATATGTGAAGTATTAATAGATATATTAGCTATATATATAAATGTATACAGATGTATACGTGTGTCTATGACAATGTGTGTGTATCCGTTAGTAAATTAACTGTATGTGTATCTGCTTACAGGAATGTTTGTGTGTGCGTGTGCGTGTGTGTGTTTTGAGGTGATTGCGAATATATGTAAATATACTTACATACAACACACATATATGTATATATATATATTTATGTATGTATGTATCTCTCTATCTATATATATATATATATATATATATATATATATATATATATATGTGTGTGTGTGTGTGTGTATGTATGTATATACATATGTATATATAAGGAAGTGCGTGTGTGAATGTGTATATTTATGTCAACAATATTGGAATATACGATAAATATAAAAATGTAGGTTACAAAGAATTATAAATACATAAGTATATATATATATATATATATATATATATATATATATATATAAACAATATATGAGTATATATATATATATACATATATATACACACATATATATGTATGTATATGTATATAGATATAGATATTTATATACGTATACATATGCCCACACAGAGACATGTATACATATACACACAGACACACACTCACACAATATATAATTGCAAATATACACATATGCACA
>NC_142945.1:48950786-48953286 GCF_046866305.1 Octopus bimaculoides | reverse complement strand
CTTAAAGCTAGGAACTTTACAGCACCACCTTGTGTGTGAGTTTATGTGTGTATATATATATATATATATATATATATATACATTCATACATATATACATACATATGAGGGGGTGCTGAAAAGTTCCATGGTTTGGGTAACAGAAAATACAAGAGTATCACTTAATTATTTTGTCCAACATATTCCTCCTCCTCTCAGATTCACACACTTATAGCAGCGGTCCTTCAGTTTTTCCAAGCTTTGTAAAATTATTCGGAAGATTAGGCTTCTAACCAAGCCTTTCGCGATACCCTTAAAGCCAGGTACATTTCAACACCCTTCGTTTATATACATACATATATATATATATATATATATATATATATATATATATATTATATATACACACGCATACAGATATGTGTTTGTATATGTATCAGGGCTGGCTAAATGTTGTGAAACCCTGTGCAATCAATACAAAAAAAATCAAAGCCCTATGATCGACTTAGTATATATAACATATAAACAATCTACCCTCTTTCTAACTGTTCTTTTGATAAAACTGGGTGGTTTATAAAATCTTATTCGTTTGTTGTGTTCGTTTATATATTCTTTTAATTTGTTCTGTATGAATTGCTTGCTAAGAGAAAACGCCAAAGTGTATGTCTATACATATCTGTATAAATATATTTGTCTTTACGTGTGCGTGAATATATATATATATAAACTTATATATATATATATATAAGTTTATAATGAGTGTGTATATATGGGTGTGTGTATGTATGTATATATATACATATATACGACGGGTTTCTTTCAGTTTCCGCCTCCCAAATCGACTCACGAAGTTTTGGTCTGCCCGAGGATATAGTAGAAGACACTTACTCAAGGTGCCACGAAGTGGGACTGAACCCGGAACCATGTGGTTGGGAAGCAAGCTTCTAACCCCATAGCCGCTCATATAAATAATAGCTTGATACAAGCAATAATTATCATTATATGCTTCGATATCCACCGGTCTTCAACCACAATTCTACCTAGTCCCCCGTCTCTGTCTGTCTCTCTCTCTCTCTCTCTCTCTCTCTCTCTCTCTCTCTCACTCACTCACTTATTTAACTCATTTAAAAGCATTTCTCCATATATTATCAAGAAAAGTTCAGTAAAATTCAGATTTTTATTTATATACCTAGTTATGTGGTTTGACCGTATTTTAAAGTGTATAAGGAATCCCCTAATTTTGGGGCTTAAAATTTGGAAAAAGGTTCTGTAAGGGATTATAATACTGTCCATGTATAAGAAACTCCCATATTGTTTAAACCTATTTTCTGGACAAAACAGGGTTCCTTACGCACGTTAAAAAACGGTATATATTAAAATCAAACTGATTTTGTTCCTTTCTGTCTACCATTTACCCATTGTGTCTGGTTTCATTTTAAATTTGCAGTTTCGGAGTGGGCAAAAATATATCGCGTCTGACCACTGTTGAGATTGAACTTGAATCCTACAGAGATGAAATAATATATTGTAAAACATTAATCAGAAGAATTTGTTTTTTGCTTGTTTTCAGTCATTAGACGGTGGCCATGCTGGGGCACCGCCTCGAAGAATTTTAGTCGACCGAATCTACCCCAGTACTTACTAATTTTTATAAAGACCGGTACTTATTCTATCAATCTCTTTTGTCGAACCGCTAAGTTAGGGGGACGTAAACACACCAACATCGGTTGTCAAGTGATGGTGGGGGGACAAACATAGACACGCACATACACACATATATACATATATACGACGGGCTTCTTTCAGTTTCCGTCTACCAAATCCACTCACTTTGGTGCGTGCCTTAGGTATAATAAAAAAAATATTCAGACAAATACATAACAAAAACGCCAGGACTTACAAATGTATATAACATACAGAAAATTGCACTACTGGGCACTGCACACATCCTACGCAAAACACTTTCAATACAGTAACCATAAGAGCATCACAGCAAACCACAGCACATACCCAAGGCACACAGAGCTGCGCTCGGTAGTGAAGTGAAAGCACGTTATAAAAATAAAACTACTGAATAATAATAATAATAATAATAATCCAATCCTTTCTACTATAGGCACAAGGCCTGAAATTTGAGAGGAGTGAACTAGTCGATTACATCGACCCCAGTGTTGAACTGGCACTTAATTTATCGATCCTGAAAGGATGAAAGGCAAAGTCGACCTCGGTAGAATTTGAACTTAGAACGTAAAAGCGGAAGAAACGCCGCTAAGCATTTTGCCTGGCGTGCTAACGATTCTGCCAGCTCGGTACCTGAATAGTAATAATACTAAGAAGAACAAGAACAAGAATAACGACAACAACAAAAATTTTTAATAGCAAGGGACAAACCATGAAAAAAACATAACTTTTAAGGCAATAAAAACTAAAGACGAAAATATAGTAAAAAGTGAATATTGGTGTACTGTGGAGTAAAGAATAGGTTCGGGGTTGGTCCCTTCCTCTGAGGGCTTAATTGCCGT
>NC_142945.1:48933286-48935786 GCF_046866305.1 Octopus bimaculoides | reverse complement strand
TTCAGTCCCACTGCGTGGCACCTTGGGCAAGTGTCTTCTACTATAGCCTCAGGCCGACCAAAGTCTTGCGAGTGGATTTGGTAGGCGGAAACTGAAAGAAGCCCGTTGTGGGTGTGTGTGTATATATATATATATATATATATATATATATATATATGTGTGTGTGTGTGTGTGTGTGTGTGTGTGTGTGTGTGTGTGTGTGTGTGTGTGTGTGTATTCTTTTATTTGTTTTAGTCATTTGACTGCGGCTATGCTACAGCACTGCCTTTAGTCGAAGAAATCTGTGTCGCGTTGAATATCCCCGAGAACTACGTTTAGGGTACACGTGTCTGTGGAGTGCTCAGCCACTTGCACGTTAATTTCACGAGCAGGCCGTTCCATTGATCGGAGCAACTGGAACCCTCGACGTCGTAAGTGACGGAGTGCCTGTATACATAAAACGTTTTGGATAAGAAACACAGTTTGAATAACGGCATCTGGGATTTGAAACCGGAACATCAAATTTCCAAGTCATCGACTACCTCTACTGTTTAGAATCACATTGTTACTACTCTTCCACTTTATTTGGAATTGAGAAACTGTCATGACAGTGGCAAAAGCGGAATGCGATCTCATGAAATATTTGTAAGAATAAAAAGCAGTATTTGTTTAACCAATGGTCCGTGGGGGAAAAACGGTTTTCTGTTTACTCATGTGTGACATGGCTCTCTTTCTCTCTCTTCCTCTACCCTCCTTCCCTGCGCATGTGCGCGTGCTTGCATATGTTGTATTATGTATTTCAGCGTACATAGAAACATATTTACACATACATAAAGTCTGCTCTTCATATGCATATTTATAAGCATGCGCCACACAAGCACATATATGTGTGCGCATGTGTGTATATTTGTATGCGAATGCGTGTGTCTCTGTTTGTATGCATGTGCTTATATATATATATATATACATATATATATATATATATATATATATATATATATATATATATATATATATATATATATATATGAATTAGGCTAAGTTTTATTTGATATACCAGATGAACCTTGAAACACGGCAAGAAACGCAAAGAAAAGCCATACTGTCCAACTCACTGCGTCACCAGAACAAATTTTGGAGACGGAATCGGGAAATGAGTCTAGTATAAACAAGCATTTGTGCAGGGGGGGTGCCCCAGCATGGTTATAACCTCTGACTGAAACTAATTGTCGGATATATATGCATACAATGTATTTGTATGTTATGCATAAATATGTAATATATAGCGTATCACAAAAGCTATGTACACAAAGAATGATTACAAAGTCAATGTTTATTCAAACACAGTTTATTTTCAAAGCTTAATAGAAGCTAGAGGTAATCGTTTTTTTTTTATTTCTTTTTGAACGCCGCTTTTTTAAACTGACGACCATTTTGGTTTGGATCAGGCACCGTTGATAACGCAAAGCAAAAGAGTTGTAAACATCAAGAAACATTTCCTTCTGTATTTGTAAGTATTCCCCTTTCATTTCCAGCCCTCAATTCGTCGACCGTTGTCGGTTTTGTACCTTAGATGTCCAATGGTGTAAGGTCTGCTGAACATGGAGGGTATTCTACTGACCCTCTAAGGCGACAAGCTGGCAGAAACGTTTGCACACCGGGCGTAAAGCTTAGCGGTATTTCGTCTGTCTTTACGTTCTGAGTTCAAATTCTGTCGAGGTCGACTTTACCTTTCATCCTTTCGGAGTCGATGAATTAAGTACCAGTTGCGTCCTATGGTCAATCTAATCGACTGGAACCCCTCCTCCAAATTTCAGGCGTTGGGCCTAGAGTAGAAAAGATTTTACTCTCCCTCTTCGGCCCAATCAATCTGTTTGGCAAAATTTCTTCAAGATAAGCCCTTACATTACGAGCATTTCAACGGTAATCTTGCTGGATGTAAACCTCAATATCTTGAATACCTGATACATTGTCACAGCAATTTCAAGCAACCGGGACCAGTCAGAGTAACCTTTCTTGCTTTGTGGGGTTCTTCGTTGTCCGAAAGTTTCTTGTGGACATTCTGAACAGTTCTGTTCTGCTTGGAACTGATGGTAAGTCTCCTTGGTGGATGTGTTTAAAACTCCTTCCTAAACTGTGTTTGAACTTGGAGTGTGTTTTGAAACATCCTACAGCACTTCGAACTTATATTTTTTTGCTTCAAAGTTTAATCCGTCTGCCTTCACATTTCTAATGGGTTTCAATTTCCAATGAGATCAACTTTGAACTTCGTACTTTCGGTGTCGATAACATAAAGTACCAGTCAAATAGTAGGGTCGATATAATCGATTCGCCTTACACTTCCAGTTAGCTGGCTTTGTATCAAAATTTGAATAAATTATATACATACATACATGCATATATATAAGCCTAGTACTTATTCTATCGGTCTCTTTTGCCGAACCGCTAATATGCGGCGACATTAACACACCAGCATCGGTTGTCAAGCACAGACACACAAACATATACCCACACATACATA
>NC_142945.1:48928336-48930836 GCF_046866305.1 Octopus bimaculoides | reverse complement strand
TTATACATATATATATCTGTAGTCATCATACACATATCCATTCACGCTTCGTACAAGATTAAATGCACAAACTCACATACGCACGCTCGCGCGCGCGCGCACGCACGCACGCGCACAAGCACACACACACATATATATATACGTGCATACGTAGAAACCTAAATTAATAGTGGAATTTACAGAACTAAAGAAATACATATATCAATGCAGTACTGTGTGTGTGTGTATATATATATATATATATATATATTCATTCATTTATATATATGAAATAGGTATATAAATGTGTGTGTGTGTATATATATATATATATAAATCTTTAGTTAAATATATTCAATGAGAATATCATATATTGAATTTATACTGAGTGCTCTATTGTTTCAAAGTATTAATACTATTAAAGTACTTATGTATTTAATACGAGCAATTATATATATATATATATGCATAAATATATATGTGTGTGTGTGTATGTATGTGAGTATATATTTATATATATATATATATATATATATATATATATATTATAGATAGATGGATAGATAGATAGATAGATAGATAGATAGGCAGAGTGAGAGAGAGAAAAAGAGAGACAGAGAAAGAAAAAGAGAAAGAAAGAGCGAGAGAGAGTTACTAAGCTGTCTTTTCCATGCTTTTGTGTAGACAAACATCCTAGTGTGCATTTCGGCACATGTATGCACATGTGTCTCTCAACGCGTATCTATGAGTTTACACGTGCAGATTAACTCGCATTTGTAAGGCGTTTCTCAATTGATAAGTAAACAGTATGAGCTACACCTGTGTCTGTGTGTGTTTGTATATGTGTCTTTTTTGTGGCGGTGTGCGCTCGTCTTTTTGATTATTTTATTAAGTTCTACATACGACGCACCTGTCGCATTTCTCTTACGAAATTCATAAATATACTCTAACCTGTCACAAATATCATGCACACATGTATAACTAAGTATTTTATGACATTATTACTATAACTATAATTATCGTCATTATTATTATTATTATTATTATTATTATTATTTTATATGCGCGCAACAGAAAAGACTGTTGGAAAAACATTGTTAAAACTAGTCCTCTGTGTAATTTCAAGTCACTTTCACACTGACGCTTATCAAGTCCCGCCTCCTTTCCATACGTATGCATACACACACACACACACACACACACACACACACACACACACACACATATATGTTTATATAATGATATCTCCAGAATGTATTGGTAAGATAAAACATGTAATCGTTACCAAAATATCAAAAATTCGTCCACAAAGGTCTATGGTAAACTCCTTATGAATCGATCTCCTTGGTTATATATCAAAAATTTAAATAAGGCTTTTGACGCTAATATCCATATATATTAAAGTTTATTACCTATGTATACATTTCTGTATAAGGTAAAATTCAACTCTCAATTCAAGTTAAATAAGAAAACTACCTTACACATCCTCAGGGTAAAAAGTAAAAAGTAAACACCGAAAAATTCTCCTTAAATATATATATAAATATATATATATGTAATGGCATTTTATATAATCTTAAAACTTATGGCGATGACCGTGCAATGATTAAGGAAAATAATCTAATAAATGGGTATATGCGCCCTCGACAGAAGAAAGAATGCTTTCCCGAAATATATACATATATATATATATATATATATATATATATATATATATATATATATACATATTTATAGATACATATATATATACATATATATACATACACATATATACATGTATATATACATATGCATATATATACATGCATATGATATATATGTATATACATACATATATACATGTATACACATGTATGTTTGCATACATATATATGTGTGTGTGTGTGTGTATGTGTGTGAGTATATATTTATATATAGAAATGTTTTTATATATATATATATATATATATATATATATATATATAAGCAAATATGTAGTGTTTATATATGTGTATATGTAATGTGTGTGTGTGTGTTTCTTTCTGTATGTATATCCGTATGCCCGAGGCGTGAAGAACACTTTCTGAATGTTCCTTCAGGATCTCGTTCCACATCCAACTGTCGTCACTTGACGAAATGAAACAAGAATAATTGTTCTGATGTCAGCACATTTGACTAAATCAATGTCGATGTCCCCCTTACAGGACGGTTGGTTACAGTCTAATTACTGGTATTAACAAATAGAGATGATAATATCTCTCTATATATATTTAATTAAGTGTTTTGTCAATGTGTATCTTCACACAAGCATGAACTCTTTAATGACTTCGTTAAGGTCTTGTCTTTCTTTATGCCTATGTCTTCCATTTGTTTGAATTTGTATATATATGTGGCTGGTTTATATGTGTGTCTATATCTCTTTGTATGATTGTGACTGCTGCCATATGAATAAGCTAGTGGTGAGTGATCGTGAGCATAAGTGTAAGTGAGAGAGTTTGTTTTCGATTCAGTCATACACATAGACACTCAATTTCACTGG
>NC_142945.1:48910836-48915836 GCF_046866305.1 Octopus bimaculoides | reverse complement strand
CGGGCCGATCCATACTGCGTGAGCGAATTTGGTATACGGAAACTGTATGGAGCCTGTCGTATATATATGTGTTTGCGCGTGCATGCGTGTGCTTCTGTGTGTGTGTGTTTGTATCCTTACGTTTGACCTGACATCACCACTTGACAACGAGTGTTGGTTCGTTTACGTCCCCGTTATGTAGCGGTTCGACGAAATCAACCGATAAAATAACAACTTCGACTAAACCCTTCGAAGTGGTGCCCAACCATGGTCGCAGTAACTGTAGAAATAGAAAACACACACGCACGAATTCCGCCGAGGTCGACTTTGCTTTTCATCCTTTCGGGGATCGATAAATTAAGTACCAGTTGTATCCTGGTGTCAGTGCAAGGAACTTACCCATTTTCCCGAACTTCTTGGTCTTGGGGCAAGGCGGTGAGCTGCCAGAATCACGAGCACGTCGGGCAAACTGTTTAACATTTCGTCCTTTACGTTCTGAGTTCAAATTCCGCCGAGGTCGACTTTGTCTTTCATCCTTTCGGGGATCGATAAATTAAGTACCAGTTGTATCCTGGGGTCATTGCAATCGACTTAACCATTTCCCGAACTTGCGTTGGCAGAATCGCAAGTATGTGGGGCAAAATGCGTTCTGCGTTCAAATTCCGACTATGCCTTTCATCTTTTCGGGGTCGATGAAATAAATACCAGTTGAGAACTGGGGTCGACGTAATCGACTTCCGCTTCCTCTTAAAATTGCTACCCTTTTCCCAAAATTAGAAAGCATTGGACGAAATGCTGAATACAACTTGGGTGCAAGGATGGCTGATGTATTCCTCTGTGCTCCGTAACATATGTAAACCGAAATCTCGTATACTTAACCGGATATGCCCACCCCCACTGTAATTGGCCACCCTAGACACACTGGGGACAATCTTAGCTGCTTAATAGCAGTTTGATGATGTTGATGATGATGATGATGATTGCGCTGGTGGTTCTAATAACGATGGAGAGAATGGTGATGATGATGATGATGATGGTGGTGGTGGTAGTGATGTTTATGGTGGTGGTGGTGGTGAAGATGGTGGTGGTGGTGGTGGTTGTTGTGGTGATGGTGATCATGGTGTGGTGGTGGTGGTGATGGTGGTGGCGGCGGTGTTGACACTTATAACTACAAGTGTGATTGTTGGTGGTAGTGATGATGATGATGATGCTAATGAAGGCGATAATAATAATGATGGTGTTGGTATTTTTTTGTTTTTCTCTTTTTCATTTTTATTGCTTTTTTGTTTTTTGTTTCAAGTTGTAATATTAGTATATAATTGCTAATGAAAAGCGTGAAGCGATTCGAGATCAAAGAACGATCCCCGCCGCCATCCCCTCCCCCCTCCCGCGTCACAACAACAACAACAACAACAAAAATAACGGCAACAACATCAACAGCAGCAGCAGCAGTAACTACTACAACAATTTAACATGGCTGATAAACACTAAAAATATTGTTAGAGACAACAGAACAGAAACAATGTAACGACAACAAGAACAACATCTTGAAGGTGGTGGAGGTGGTGGTGGTGGTGGTGGTGGTGGTGGTCATCGTCGTCGTCGTCGCGTTGTTGCCGTCGTAGTCGTGGTGGTCGTGATGGTGGCGGCGGTGGCGACGACGAGAACGACAGTGGTGGTGGCGACGATGGGGGTGGTGCCGGTGGTGGTAGTGGTGGTGATGGTGGTGGTCGTCGTAATGGTGGAAGTGGTGGTGTTAATGGTTGTGGTAGTGGTGGTGGTAGTGGTGGTGGTGGTGGAGGTTGTATTGGCGACGATGGTGGTGGTGGTGATGGCGGCGATGATGATGATGGTGCTGGTGGTAGTGGTGGTGCCGGTGATGGTGATGGTGGTGGTAATGGTGGTGGGGGTTGTGCTGGTGACGGTGGTGGGGGTGGTGAGGACTTATTCTGACTATGGGTGTGGTGTGTGTTACGTTTGGAGACGGTGGTGGGTATTAAAAATACCTTGAGTCTATTGTATGTGTGTGTCTGCGTGTTTGTGTATGTGCGTATAGAGAGAGAGAGAGAGAGAGAGAGAGAGAGAGAGAGAGAGAAAGAGAGAGAGAGAGAGAGAGAAAGAGAGAGAGAGAGAGAGAAAGAGAGATAGATAAAACGTGGGAAAATAGTGGCCGAAAACATTTTAAAGGGAGTGGGTGGTGAAGTAATTGGGTCGGAGTACGAGCCCCCCCCCCCCCCACAATCATCACCTCCACCACCACTACCATCACCATCATCATCAACACTACCATCACGGCCATAACCACCACCACCACCACCACCACTACCAACATCATCATCACCACCACTACTACCACCATAATCCATAATCATCATCAACACGAGAAGCGCACCCACCGTTACCATTATCGTTACCACCGCCGCCATCATCAGCAACCCCAGCAGCAGCAGCAGCAGCAGCAGCGTCACCACACCACCGTCACCATCAGCAGCAGTGGAAGCAGCACCACCCCCACCCACCCCACCATCTATACTTCATCTTGAATCATTAGCAAACATGAAATTGTAGCTGCTGTTGATGTCGATGTTATTGTTGTTGATGATGATGATGATGATGATGACGACGATGAGGAAGAGGAGGAGGAGGAGAAGCTGATGAAGGCGATGGCAACAATTACAACGACGCCTTGCTGAGTCACGTGTTGTTAGCAAACATTATGTGGAGTGATGGTCACTTGGAAGCAACCACAAATATTGTCCGGCCTAACGGACAGACTAATTCACCCTAGAACTGTGCTGTCTTGAAGCCGACAGCATGTGTTGCCGGTCAGATAGCGTAACAGGTAACCAACAGAAAGGTTAGGAGATCGTTTAACAGGTAACCAACAGAAAGGTTAGGAGATCGTTTCTTGGTACTGTTACCGAGTTAGATAATTGTATGTTCGCGACATAATTACCACCTTTAAAATAGCTATTATAAATGGTACGCAGTCCATCCAGCCGTAAATAGTTACCATTTAGTAGAAAACGTGACATTAGGATAGCTATGTGTTGAGGATTTCGATACGTCACTCCGAAATGAGACTAGTCCACTTAGCTGTAGGGAGGTAACACAGTCACAAGGACTCTGTTGTGGTTGCGATGTAGATAGCTAATTCTCAGCTTGGCTCAGTCCACTCTGCTGTAAGTAGATGCCACATAATAGGCTCACACAAGCTGTAAACAGTGGCAATACTGTAAAACTGTTTCGTTAGATTTCAAATCCTTTTATTGATATATCGGGTGTTATATATAAGCTACGTAAAATACCCCGGGTACACTTCCGGCTGTCACGGTACTATCTTGTGTGGTGCCACCAAGATTCTGCGACTCATCATTCCACGTACACTATTAGTTACTTCTCACTAAATCTGTCACAAACAATTTTCTGTATCAAGTGGACCATCCTTATCCGGCATATCCAACCGCTACAAAATTATATGCCATGGTTTTGTTAAATTTGCTTGCTTGATTACTTCACTCTCTACGATAATTAAGCAGTAAATAATGTGACTAGCAATTATTGTTAGTTTTCACTTACATCAATATTTCTCAATGGGCGGCGGACAGGCCCAAAGCGTGACGTTTTTATTAATGCTGTAGTTAGAACGTTGGGGCTATAATATATATATATATATATATATATATATATATATATATATATATATATATATATGAGGCAAAGACCCCCTTCGGTCATGAATGGCCATGGGATAGAATGGTGGCAGCTGATGAAGGAGATGTTCTCTATGTGGCCTGTGTGTTTTCTGTAGTTGTTTATCATTTTGTCTACGCTTTGTTTGCAATGACCTGTACCCAGATATGCATCTATATACACAGGTAGATGTAAGTATGTACATACATGTACGTATATATGCATATACTCATTTATTATTTGTTTTATATATATATATATATATATATATATATATATATATATATATATATATATATATAGTCGTTCATAGTGTCTGTAATAGTTAATGATGTAAAATATATTTAAATTTATTGTACGTCACACACGAAGAGAGAATATTTCCTTTTAATTTTAACTTCTTGGTCCAAATAAGGTTAAGTAAGATCACGTGACGAAGAGAATCCATAAAGTCATACTGAGAATGGCCGCCATTTTTTAATGAATTTCATGTGTGTCCACAGTTGGAATCCTGTCAGGATTGATATCGTTTGATCTCGATCTGGTTTCGAAGAAATAATTAGTCCTTAATTAAGTACCGCAAAGTCGACAACGAAATCTATGTCACACCGATTCATCGCTAAATAGCGATCTGTTAATCTTAGAAACTACGATTGTCCCCAATATCTATTTCAATGATGTAATTTTTTCACCATTTATTTTTACTAGAGATTGCATTAAATTCTTCTAATCATTAATATGATTTAGCAGTAAAATGAAAGATAGACGAAGATGCTTAAATAGACAAATGAAAGATAAAAGATGTGACAGACGTTTGAGATGATATTTTATTTTATTTTATTGTTTCTCCTCTTCCCATGGTATTCTAAGATAAAGAAGTATCTCATAACAGCATGATCCTTTTCTGGGAGACTCCGTGAGTGGTGAGTGAAACTGAGAAAGTTGACATCAGTTTCAAAAGATGGTCTGAATGCTCCCGAGAGAGGATCTTCCATTTAATAGCCTAAAGTGATAAACCAGTTACTCGAATTTGCTATGTCAAGATTTTTCTTCCAATATATAGGATAAAATATAAAACAGATTATATATACACACATACACACACAAACATATGTATGTATGTATGTATGTATGTATATATATATATATATATATATATATATATATATATATATATATATATATATATATATATATGAGCATATTGATAATTTTGTTCCAAAACTGACAGCCCGTATGCACAGGAATGCTATACACACACACACATATACATATATATATATATATATATATATATGTATAAATGTATATATATATATATATATATA
>NC_142945.1:48905417-48910336 GCF_046866305.1 Octopus bimaculoides | reverse complement strand
GATTACATGGACACCAGTATTTCACTGGTACTTGTTTAATCGGGTACAATCGGAAGAAAGGCAAAGTCGACCCCAGCGGCATTTGAACTCAGAATGTAAAGACAGACGAAATACCCGCCAAAGTATTTCGCCCAGCCTGCTACCGATTCTGCCAGCTCGCTGCCTTAACAAGAACAACAACAAAAACGACGACGAGGACGACCATGGAAACTAAACTGCTCGTTTTAATTGGTGCACTGGCCCTCGTTTCCCAAGATGCAATAACAGATGTTTAAAGACAAGTGATATAGCAAAAATCTTGTAAAACAAACGCAAAAGCGAAATGTGTTTGGATGCGCGCGCGTGTGTGTGTGTGTGTGTGTGTGTGTGTGTGTGTGTGTGTGTGTGATTATTATATACCGTCGCACAATCTACTCTATGATAGGAATCTTAACTTGATCGAAGGCAATATTTGTATCAGTGATATTATTATAAGCGTAGGTATGTAGTTGTAGTTGTAGCAGTAGTAGTAGAAGTAGTAGCAGCAGTAGTAGCAGTAGTAGTAGTAGTTGTTGTTATTGTTGTTGACGCTGTTGTTGTTCCAGTGATTGATATCAAGATAACTATAGATTAGCCACCATGAAGAACTCTAGCGATCTCATAAACATCGAGAATATGTGTGATGTTATCAGCGAAAGATATGAGTCTAAATGGTAATAAAGTTTGAGGCATTGCTGCCAACTATGCAAACGGGACTGCAATTATGTGGTTATTTTAAAACCTGTGAAGATACATACAGATGCATGCAATACAGTGGTTAGGAGCCTCGTGTTTCACCTAGACGGCCCGGGTTCAATCTCAACCTAGAGAACGCTATAATTTTCGACGCAGGCATTTTGTAGTGAAGAAGTTCGGTTTGCAGCCGCTATACATTATAGGTGCAGGAGTGGCTGTGTGGTAAGTAGCATGCTACCAACTACATGGTTCTGGGTTCAGTTCCACTGCGTGACACCCTTGGGCAAGTGTCTTCTACTATAGCCTCAGGCCAACCAAAGCCTTGTGAGTGGATTTGGTAGACTGAGACTGAAAGAAGCCCGTCGTATATATATATATATATATATATATAAAATTATAATATAGGATATCTAAGAGATACCGCCACGCTGAAAAATTTTGATAAAAATCAATATTTTAAATATCGATCTTATTCTTATTTATATAAATTTATATATATATATATATATATATATATATATATATATATATATGTATGTGTGTGTTTGTATTCCCACCTGGGTTCTCATTCGTAAGGTATTTTTCGATGTTATTATTATTATTATTATTCAGGTCACTGCCTGGAACCGAACTCGGAATCTTGGGGTTAGTAGCCCGCACTCTTAACCACTATGCTATATGCCCGTCAAGTGTAAATAATGTACATAATTCCTCGTCTCTTAAATATAGAACAGATTTTTTTTTATTCAACACCACTCCAATTATTTCATGTGACTGCGTGTGTGTGTGTATGTGTGTGAGTGTGTGTGTGTATGTGTTGTGTGTATGTGTATCTATGTGTTTATGTGTGCCTATGTCCCCACCGCCACATCAAAACCATTGTTTTATTTACAATCTCGAAACTTTCGGGAAGAAGCGTCCGAAAGAATAAACATGAGTTCGATTTTTTGACCATATCTTTCAAGATGGTACTTCAACATCATCTCCGCTTTTAGGGGACGTATCATAATTACCAAGGGGACAACGACAAATTATCTCAAATATCAGGATTTCCCCGAAACTGCCATACCTTGAATTTAAAATGGACGGGCTTATTGTCCGTAGATAAGAGGACAGTTGAGGACATGTGTTCTTGACTCAATAGATTTCATCAACGTGGCAGTTGTCCCAAATTGTCTCCAGTGGCCAGAAGACTTGGACTTATTACAAAAAAAAAAAAAAAGAGTTGGAAACAATTATGAGCTGGGTAACTTGAATAATTTAAACAAATACTAACGAAGGGAAATAAGTCGAAATGACCTGTGACATGGACTTGAATAATAGAGACAAAAACTTCCATGTCAAATCTCAGTTGACGCAGCGGATTTGTCTATCTATCTATCTATCTATCTGTCTATCTGTCTGTCTGTCTGTCTACTTGTCTGTCTGTCTGTCTGTCTACTTGTCTGTCTGTCTGTCTGTCTCTCTCTGTATATATATAATATTTATATATATATTATTTATATTATATATAATGTACGTGTATAAATATATATATATATATATATATATATATATATATATATATGTATGTGTATATATATAGAGAGAGACAGAGAGAACTCGTAAATCTGTCAAGTTTTTGCAAACAATACATAATTGTATGGATGTTATTGCAAGAATGAATGTAGATGTATAGCTAGATAAATAGGTCTGTTTCTTGTGTGTCAGTGTGTATGTATGTGTGTGTGTATGTGTGTGTGTGTGTGTGTGTTCGTCCGTGAGTTTGAGTGCACGTTTTTGCGTGTGTATTTAGCTCATTCTTCCATAAAGAACTTAATGAAATTGTTAAGTCATATACGGGTGACACGCATACACATATAGCCAATAAATAAGCATATATGTATACACACACACACACACACACACACACCCACACACACCCACACACAACCAAACAATCAAGGTAAGAAACAAATATAAAATCATTGTCACTTATGAGTTTGTATGTAACATACTATATATACATAGACCCCCAAATACTACAACATACTATATATATATATATATATATATATATATATATACATAACCCCCACACACACACATATATATATATATATATATACATATATGCATGTATGTGTATGTGTATATATATATATATATATATACATATACATGTATATATATATATATATATGCATATATATATATATGTATACATACATACATACATACATACATATATATAATTCGTCCTTAGTCGAAAGACACATGTTGTTATGTCCTGTTATTTGTATTTGTGTAACTTTCTCCGTTTTCTCCGTCCTTGTTTTCGTATTCATTCGCTGCTTTCTTCCAAGGAATCTGATGCTCATAGCTTAGTTTTTCCTTGGTGCTGGCCAGATTGAAGGAATCTCGAGCATAATAAGCCGAAATTGCAGAGATAATCTGGAACTCGACTGAGGAAAGAAAACTTCGAATGACTCGTGCTTGTTTTCTTTGTATCGTCTATGTGGATGTCTTGTTGTCCCTTTCTTGTATCACCCAACTGTCTGGATGTTTTGCGTTCTTGCTCCATTTTGTATTTATTTATATATATTCCAAAATGTAACAACACGTGGACTGTTGGCGATTTCTTTTCCTCCTTCTTCCATTTCCTTTAGACCTCCCTATGTTTCCTGTTTCCGAAGAAGAGTATTGCTCGAAACGTAAAACAACCACTCTCTTACTTCTCTGAGTGTCTTATTAATATTTTGCATGGTGCTACGTCCTAACGTCGTTGTGTTTCTTTTTTTCTTTTTTCGTATTTTTCTCCGCTTTTTGAATTACTTATATATATATATATATATATATATATACACATATGTGTATGTGTATATACATAGGTATACATATGTGTATATATATATATCCTAAATATGATATAATTATATTTATACAAGAACGTGTAGGTGCATGCGTAAATACATCGTATATACTAATACACACACACTCACACATATTTTAGGGAACAATCAAGTCATTCAAACATATGCACAATTTTGCGCGCGTGTGTATACACATACACACACACACACACATATATATCTTTGTGTGTGCGGTGGGGTATATGTATGCATGTCTGCGTATATGTATGCAGAGACATACACACAGATGTAAATACATATTCACATGATATATTATATAAACGTATTTATATAAAGCACAATACAAACGCATTATAAAGAAAAACATGGACGTATGTGTGTATATTTATATACATATACCTATATGAATATTTACCCACCGCCCTGCCCGACCTAACACTTACGCAAACGCACGAAAGAGCGCGCGCAACACACACACACACACACACACACACACATACACATATATATACACACAATTTTTGTACAGAATACTCTTTTCTTTCTGTAAAATGTTTTCCCAGTTGACAGATTAAGGAGCGCAAAGTCCCCCAACCACCTCCACCCACAACGCTACCGTCAGTAACCACTATTGGCTGATATATTTGAATTACACGCACGTACACACACACACACACACACATCTCATCTACACTGAAGCGTCTCACGGTATTCTATACGTTTACACACGCATACGCGCACATAGGCACATACATAGAAATAGTATCTATCTATCAATCAATCTATCTATCTTAGATATGTGTGTGTGTGTATGTGTGTTCGTATGTGTGTGTGTGTATGTGTGTTCGTATATGTGTGTATATATATATATATATTTTCCAAGTGGTAGGTATATATATATATATATATATATATATATATATATATTCCAAGAGGTAGGTATATATATATATATATATATATTCCAAGAGGTAGGTATATATATATATATATATATATATATATATATATATATATATATATGGGCACAAATACATACTCAAAATATGGTACGGGCATATATCTACATATCTACAAATGTCTATCTGTCTGTCTCACTGTCTCTCTTAGATATATATATATATCTACTCATGTAAGTATGTGCGTATTACATATACATGCGTCTCTCTCTCTCTCTCTCTCTATCTATCTTTGTTTATAAATATATATATTAGAGAGAGAGTGCGAGAGAGAGATGAATATATGTGTATACACGTGTGTGTATACATGTGTGTGTGTGTGTGTGTGTATGTGTGTAATGTCCTCTTTACAAATACCTTCATTCTTTTCGTTTTTTCGTCCTTTCTTTTCTTT
>NC_142945.1:48885417-48902917 GCF_046866305.1 Octopus bimaculoides | reverse complement strand
GTTTATTCGCCGAAATCAACAGTTTTAATGTTTCCCAACTAATTTACTTGGCTGCCAAATATTTCACAGTCTTTTCTTTCCTTCTCGTTTGTTTGTTTGTTTGTTTTTTCCCCCTTTTCTTTTTCATTATTTTGTTTTTATTCTTCTTTCAAGAATTGTTCTCCATTGCTGCTGTCCATTCTTCGGTGCTGCCTTAATGTATAATATAATCCCGACTGCTGCTGCTGCCGCCGCCGCCGCTGCCGCCGTCGACGAAACTATCGCTGCCGTCGCTGTTGCTTCTATAAATGGCGGCCATCTTCAATGTTCACTCAATACTTGTCTGTAGTTTTGTTATGTTTACCAAAGTACAAAGCGAAATTTAATAATATAACGTCATTATACCATCGTTCCGCTTATTTCTGCAAGTTTGATCTGTATTGATTAGTTCTTCTTAAGTAGCAATTCCCATGCAATTTAAAGCCATCAATTTCTGCTCTCTGGCAATAGCTATTATTTACTGTCTCTTCTATATGGTTAACATCACTTAATAACAATATCCCGATACTTATCTCCCTCTCATTGCACACATTTACTCATGCACCACACTCGACTGCAATCTTCAACGTTCACAAAGCACTTAACAGTTCTTATTTAATATTTTTCCCCTTTATAATTTTTAAATTAAAATGTTTAGAAATAATTCCATCTTTCTAGCTTTGTATAGTTATTCATTTATTTATTTATAACTGCTATCATATTAGTATTGTTGTTGCTTTTTGTGGAAGTTGTTGTTCTTGTTCTTTTATGAGAATTTCTGCTGCACCAAGATGAGCAACCCTCTGTTGCCGAGCCACGGTGCTTCATTGTATTCTGAGAATGTAAAACTGTGTTTGTAAAACTACTTCGGTTTTGCTTTGTTGTGTGCGTTTCGTTTGTTTTTACTCCTGTCTAGGTTTTGTTTAATTCCGTGGGGTAGAGCGAAAAACAATCCCACTACATCAGTTTCGTTTTGTTGTTTGGATTTCGTTTATCGTTCCTCCTGTCTAGTTTTCGTTTAGTTCAGTGGGGGTAGAGCGAAAAACAATCCTATAACCCTTTGCAAACACGTCTGCAGAATAAAGAAGACGAAGAAAATGCCTGACAATAGCAGATTAAATGATAAATTGATAGATTACAATCTGATTTGTTTGGAAGTTGCAGTATTTAATAATCTTGTGTCGTTGTGGTAAAAGGAGAAGACATTCACTTGCTATTTGCTTAGATTTCAGCCACAATTCATAAATGTGGCGAAAGCCGACATCTTGCTGACAAAGACTTTCCTTTCAAAGCAACTATCAAACGATTTGGAATCTAAATTTACAAGATAACTTTGTACCTATATTAATACGATATACCCATATACCTAGATTATACATATGTATAGTGTGTGTATATGTATACATATAGACGCACACACACATATATATAGGTGTATGCGATATATATATATATATATATATAGGTGCAGGTGTGGTTAAGAGGTTAAAGTACGCAATCATATAGTTTTTGGTTCGGTTCCACTACGCGATACTTCGCGCAAGTGTCTTCAACTATAGCCCCGGACTAATTAACACCTATTGCGTAGATTTGGTAGACGATAACTGTATATATATATATATATATGTACATATGCATACATATATATATATATATATATATATATATATATATATGTACATATACATAAACAGTATATATATGTATATAAGCATGTGTGTGTATATATATACATACAGTACAGTACTGTTTCTACTTCGCAGATTTTCACCCATCGCATGGGGTTTTGGAACGTAACAACCGCGATAGACGAGGGGTGTATAGATACACACAAACACATATATATATATATATAGATATATATATATATATATATATATATATATATATATATGTATATATATGTATGTATGTATGTATGTACATATATATAAATGTATATGTATATATATATGTGTGTGCGTATGTGTGTAAATATATATGTATATGTATACATATACATTTACGTATATATATGTGTATGCATGTATGTATGTATATATATGTACGTATGTATGTGCGTCATTGTATGTCTATGTACTGTACCTTCACTTATGCGTCAGCCTTTGGCACGAAATGAGACAAAAACAGACGTCTAATAAATTAAGTGATACAAAATCTTTATAAAACAACTTCATTTGATACAAAACTTGAAATCTATTGATTTTTCAGACATAAATACACAGACTCACATGTATATATAAACTTGTTACCGGTTCAAGTATGCTTGAGGCATTTTCAAGCTTGGTAAGCTCCATTTTGAGTATGCTGCTTGCTGTGGATTTTTCAACAGTTGTATGTACATTCTGTTATGCTCTCCATAAGCAAGAAAATAAGGGAGATCGTCGCACATGTCCCTGAGTTCGTTCAACGTTCAAAGATATTCAGCAGATAATTGGATAATCGAAGCTACCAACAGAAAGTTCAATCAATAACTACGCGCGCGTGCACACACACACACACATACGAACACACATAGACACAGACACAAACAAAAACACATACACACACATACAAATAGATAGATACATACATACATACATACATGCATGCATATATACATACCTACATACATTCATATATATTCATACATATACATTCGTACGTACATACATATGCATTCATACATACGTACATACGTGCGTGCATACATACATAAATACATATGTTCGTACGCACGTACATACATACATAAATACATACATTCAAAAATCTAAATACACACAAATTATGTGTTTGTTTCTATGTCTTGGCGTTAGCGTGTGTACGTGTGTGTGTGATTGGGTGTGAATGTATGTTTTCGTGTTTGTACATACATGAATGCAGGCAAAAAGCTTCTCACCTAATAATACATTATGTAAGCAATATATATGGACTTTATGAACCTATCAATACCGTCCTACCTACTTATCTCCCCTTTTTTCCTCTCTTTCTGTCGCTTTGTCTCTCTCCCTCAAACACACACGCAAACACACACACACACACACACACACACACACATATATATATATATAAATACATAGATGCACACATGCATATATACTTATGTATATATATATATATACATATATATATGGGAGAATGTACGAAAAAACAACAACAGACGAGGACAGGTGATGTAAACAACAAAAGGATGTATTAGTATGACGCTCAGGAATCCGGAAAGTCTTTTACGTTTCGAGCTACGCTCTTCAACAGAAAGAATACGGAGACAAGGAGAAAATCACGGAGAAAAAAAATTGAATAGTGTTCGGTCAACGGTCAATCATAGTAATGGCTGACCGGAAGTATATATATATATATATATATATATATATGTAAAATTTGAAAATAGGATAAAATCTTTAAGAATTTATCAAGTAGTCAGCGTGAAAAACCTCATAAGGGAAAATTTTTTTATTATTCCCTTTAAATATATTTATTTATATTAAGGGCATTACTACACTCTTAAAGTCAAAACTACCATAATACACTATATTTATTATGGTAAAAAAAAAAGAAATATATATATACATTCATACACACATACATACATAAATAAATATACACATGCATGTAAATGTAAATATACTCACATATGTACACACACATATATATATATAAATACATACACACGCGCACACGCACACACACGCACACACACACACACACACACACACACACACACACACACATATATATATATATACATACATGCTCACAAATATACATAAACGTCTTCTTACAAAATGTGATAAATGGGAGAGCGAGAGAGAAAGAGAGAGAAGTAAAGAGAGAGAGAAAGAGATTGTAAAGCGAGAGATGCAGAAGTGACCAAAACGTGGTGAAATACCGCTGGAACGTTGACATGAACTTTTGCCGGCCATTAGCCACGTGACAGAAAGGCAAGACCTTTACAAGCCATGGATTTTATGGAAATTTTGCCGCCAACGACAACAAGGCTTTGCTCGGATTAATATACAAGAGATACAATCGGCCAGATCGGACAATGTATTAGAGATGTATTAGAGATGTATTACATTAACGATAGAAAGGTTCACTCAATACACGCATTCTAAACCTAGTGGTGTGTATGAGTTGGTATTGTTCAAAACTATTGTATTCTGAAAGTCCTACTCTCTGTCCAGGCAGATTGATGTGCCGACTTTGGGAATTGTATCATCCCCTCTGATGAATATTTGCTGGCATTAAATTCCTATCACTTTAACCATTCATTCTTTGGATAACGATTCATTCTGTCACTACCAAACATCTTCATTTGTTATTTTCTACTTTCTCTGTGGAATTTACGGCTGCGTTTGTCTTTAAATTCTTTTGTATACTTAAGAATTTTCCGAGTAGTCCTCCCCAACCATTATACTCTAGCTGTCTAGAAAGCTGTTTATTTTTGCATATACGTTACATATGTGTGTGTGTGTGTGTGTGTGTGTGTGTGTGTATAAGTGTACGTATAAGTGTACATATATACATATATATATATATATATATATATATATATATATATATTCACATGTTTAAATATGTATATGTATAAATATATGCAGATATAAATATATATATACGTATATCTATCTATCTATATATGTATATGTGTGTATGTATGTATGTATATATATATATATATATATATATATATATATATATATATATATATAGAGAGAGAGAGAGAGAGAGAGAGAGAGAGAGAGAGAGACAGACAGACAGACAGACAGATAGATAGATATACAGTTATATATTAGAAACATGAGAAAAGAATAAATGATTATCTTATGAACTTCATTAGCTTACGGCTGTTTCTGCAGTAAGATGCAGTGGACTTTTAGTTGATATATTTATGTATACACACACACACACGCACACACATATATATATATATGAGAATTTAGTTACCCTATACAACAAATTTTGTGTGAATGTATTCCCAGTTATTTAAATACAGATTGAATAACAGCGAATATACAATTGCACGAAACCTATGGTATCGGGTTACTTATTTCTATTAAAAGAATATTCATTTACCCATGCATTGTTGTGCACTATTTCTTCCAGTTCGTTACCAACGTGTATACACACTTACATACACACACACACACACTCATACACACTCGCACCAATAAACGCACATACACATATTTATGTGTATATATATGTATGTATACAAGTATAAACCATTTCAATAAGTATACTTTAGTAAATAGTAAATATGCCCCTGAGTGTTCTCATTTGGGTGCAATAATTTGAGAGTATATATTTATGTCTGAGTAGAGATATGCGTGTGTATGAGTGTGTGTATGTATCTGTGCATGTGTTTTTTCATTGTGTGTATGCGTATGTACGTATATATATATATATATATATTTGGTCTATATAAAAAATGTAGTTATGAAGTTGATCCTCTGGATGTAAGAGTTGTATTGGAGTCTTGTGGCAAAGTAGATTATTTTTTCGCTGCAAAGATTTCATAAGACTCAAACATGCCCATTAAATCCAAAGTTTGCTTACTTCCAGAACTACGTTTTTTTTTATATAGACCAAATATATGTGTATATATATATATACATATATATATATATATATATATATATATATATATATATATGTATATGTATGTATGCATATATATGTATATATATGTGTGTGTGCGTGTGTGCTGATAGATAGATAGGTAGGTAGATATACACGCGTTTGTGTACGTGTATACAATAAAAACTCCACACTCACATGTACTTATATAGACACATACATATGTATGTGCATATACGTACAAACTCACACGCACACACAAACATACACACACACACACGTATACATACATATTTATACGTATGCGAGTGTAGAAACATGTATACGAGATTAAATACACTTATTTAAAATATGTTCCCGTATGTAACATCATCATCATCACCATCATCATCAATACCTTCACTATTACCACCAGCACCGAGAACGCGCCTACCACCCCTTATCTACCCTGTAATGATCTGCTGGAGTATGTACCCAGACACTCTTCTGGGTTATATACAGATTACGTTAGACATTAGTGAGTTCATGTACCCGTTTCCACTCAATCAGCTGCGAAGATTTATCTGTGTAGAAATAGGAAGTATTAATTAGAATCGCTCCACACTGCAGCCTTACGTAACATTAGGATTTGCACGCGTGTGTGTGTGTGTGTTTGCGTATGTGTGTGTTTGCGTATGTGTGTGTGTGTGTGTGTGTGTGTCTGTATGAGTATATATGTGTGTGTGTGTGTGTCTGTATAAGTATATATATGTGTGAGTGTGCGTGTGTTTGTGTGTCTGCATGAGTATAGGTGTGTGTGTGTGTGTGTGTGTGTGTGTGTGTGTGTGTGTGTGTATGAGTATATATATATATACTCCTACGGGAGTCACATGGGGCTTTAGGCGTTTTCGCTCAATAAGCACTCACAAAGCCCGGTCTGGGAATCGAAACTGCGATCCTACGACTGCTTGTCCGCTGCCCTAACCACTGTATATGTATTTGCTTATGTGTGTGTGTGTGTGTGTGTGTGTGTGTGTGTGTGTGTGTTTGTGGATTTTTTTTCTTAAATGCTGTTACGAAACTACACAATTCTCATGGACAACTACACTACCACGACTAACCCCCACACCCGCCTCCACCTTTCAATACATACACACACGCAAACACGCGCATGCGATGACAACATACACACACATACACCTGTCCACATACATAATCGTATAAGTATAATTACGCCAATACACACACCATATACGGGTGCACACACACACACACACACACACACACACATTTATTCAGAAACTTATACACACATCTGTACATACTCTTACAGAGGTACACACGCCCCTATGCACACATACAGCTATGCACATATGCAACTATACACACACACACATACACACACACACACACACACTCGCATATATACACAAATTCACATACTTATACACACCTGTACACACACACAGTTCTACTGATACACACCTACACACACAAACAAGCCTATACCTAACACTTACAAGCGAGCACTTACACACCTACAAACCCATATATTTCCACACACACACACACACACGTGCGCCTATACAGAGAAACAATTACACACATAACACACAACACATACACACACACACTCACACACACACACACACATACACACACAGAGTTGTTGAGCAACACTAGTTTCAACTTAACTACACCAACATCAATAAATGTTCTAACAACAACATAAAAAACCAAAATGTCAGCCATCATCATTAACAACCTCTCTCACCCTCTTTCTCTCCCACTCTCTCTGTCTCCCTCTCTATCCTACTCTCTCTCCCTCTCTATCCTAATCTCTCTCCCTCTCTCTCTCTCTCTCTCTCCACCTATCCTCCTCCTTTGTCCTCCCCAGCTCTATCTCCCCCCTCCCCCAATTTATGTCACACAACTTCATAATTGAACAACTTTGCTTTCATCTTTACATTCTACACTCATCTTACATTTACAAACCACAAACTACAGTCGCCATATTATTTCATATTATTACACTTACAATTACTAACGACCACTACAACAACAACAACAACAGCTACTACTACAACGGTTATTATTAGAGCTGCTGCTGCCACTACTACTGCTCTATACGAGTATAGAAATATACATATATATATATATACAAACGCATATACATACATACACACTTTCACATACATTCACATAACTTCACATACATAAATGCAAGCATACATACATATATATATATATATATATATATATATATATATATATATATGTACATATATATATTTATATATATATATATATGTATGTATGTATAATAATACCCATATATAGATACATACATATACGCATACATACAGGCACATATAAACGCACATGCGTACGTAGATGCATACATATATACATATATATTCTACGTACACATTCATATACACGTGCACATGCACACACATGCGTATTGGTGCACATTCATACACACACGCATGCACACAAGGATACAACCACACATACACATATACACACATACACATACATGCACATCTACACATACACATCCATACACACCTATACATACATACACATATACACACACATGCACATCTACATATACACATCCATACACACCTATACATATATACACATATACACACACATACACATCTACATATACATAGCCATACACACCTTCACATACATACACATACATACACACAAATAATGACGAGATGTTCCTAATTACTGTTTAATGTCGTTTATGAAGGCGATTTCCGTTGTTATTCCTCTTTTTGATTTTATTATTCCACGTGTTGTTGTTGTTGTTGTTGTTGGTGGTGTTGTTGTTGTTGTTGTTGTTGTTGTTGTTGTTCTTGCTGTTCTTGTTCTTGTTACAAACTATTGTCGTTTATTTGTCGGTTATATTATTGCCGTTGTTCCTTATAAGTGAGATTATCGATGTTACTGTTATTATTGTTCCCACAGTCAATGATGTAAATTCGAGGCGTGGTTATTGCTGGCTGTTATTGTTGTTGTTGCTGTGGTGGTGGTGGTCGTCGTGGTGGTGATGGTCATTAACCAGATACTGCAAAGCGACGCAATGTTGTGACTGTAACAATGCGGCGTGCTGGCAGAACCGTTAGCACGCTTTGACAAAATGCTTAGCGGCATTTCGTCCGCCTTTGCTTTCTGGGTTCCAATACCGCTAGGGTCGATATTTGCCTTTCATCCTTTCGACATCGATAAAATAAGTACCACTAGAGCACTAGGGTTGATTTAATCGACTTAGCCCCTCCCCTCCAGTTCCCCCCGAAATTGCTGGTCTAGTGCCAAAAACTTGAAGCCAATATGATGACTGGAAGGATAAGAAATAGCAGCTAGTTCTCTTCCTCTTTGCCCCCTCTCTCTCTCTTTCTGCACCCCCCTCTCTCTCTCTCCCCGTCAGCGTATGCTGCCAAAGAGATGGAATGGTCAGGCGTACTTTCCACCACATAACTCTTGGATCTCGGTTTTATCAGTCGCCAGCATATTAAAATACCTTTCAAGGTGAAATTATAAACAATTTTTTCTTTTACCTTCATTAAAATTATATATATATATATATATATATATATATATATATATATATATATATATATATATATATATATATATATTCTCTCTCTTTTTAATTTTCTCTCTGTTTCTTTCTGTGTTACTTTCTATGGAAGAGCGTAGGCTCGAAACGTAAAAAGACTTTCTCACTTCCCGAGCGTTAAACTAATACATCTGTTTGATCTGTTTGTTGTTTACACACCCGTCTTCCTCTTTGTTTGTTTTTGTATATACATATATATATATATATATATATGGATAGATATATATACATGGAATTGTGTTTGCCTGTGTCATTGTGTCTGACCGCTCACTACCACCTGACAGCCGGTGTTGGTGTGTCTATGCCCAGTGACATTAGCAGTTCGGCAAAAAGATACCCGACAAAATAACTACCAGACTTTAGAAAAATCAGTATGAGGCGGTGGGGAGATAGGTCGATTTTTTTGTCCACAAAACTTTCAAAGAAGTGTTCTAGCACGGCCGTAGTCCAATGACTGCCACAAGTATAAAACAGAAGCTAACAGTTTGCAGTTTACACCCAGGGATTGCCACTTAAAACACAGAGTTCAAACATTTAATCATCTTTGAATGTGGTGAAGGTTATTGGTTTCCCATAATGCAGTATCGTACCCTAAACTTTATACTTGGGTATCATGCAATGAGTCACATCAACTCGGGTGTGATTACATTGTTTTCGTTAATTAGATGCCTAATTAAGATACAATAAATATCATCCACATTGAAGACAAAAAAAATGTCCATGGAGTTAAAAAAACAATAACCCATGGATGGATACCAGTAATTAGCGATGTATAAAGGTCAGAGGGTAAAGGGCAGGTGACATTTCTTTTGTGAGATTGTAATAAGGGCGTGTGAAACAGTTCATCGGTAATATATATATATATACTTACATATGTATGAATGCATGTATACATGCTTATATATATATATATATATATATATATATTATATATATATATATATATATATATATGCGTGCACATACATACATACATATATATATATATATATGAATATATATGTATCTATATGTATATATCCGCATTGAGTATACATTACAAAGTTTGTTATTTTACACATTTTATAAACACACATTGACAGACATGCAAACGCATGTATACCTAGAAATAGTTATATCAATATAAATTTAATAGTATAAATATATATGAATATATATATGTCTCTCTCCCTCTCCCTGTGTATATATATATATACATATATATATATAGTTATATATATGGAGATATAGATTTAGAAATATATATATACATATATATACATACTTATATATATATATGGGTGTGTGCGTATATTTATGTATATATATATATGTATGTATATACATACATATATATATATATATATTTATATACATACATGTATATCTCTCTCTCTCTCTCTCTCTCTATATATATATATATATATATATATATAAATATATATACATACTTATATATATATATGGGTGTGTGCGTATATTTATGTATATATATATATGTATGTATATACATACATATATATATATATATATTTATATACATACATGTATATCTCTCTCTCTCTCTCTCTCTATATATATATATATATATATATATATATAAATATATATATGTGTGTGTATATACACACAGATATGGATATACACATATGAATATATATATTCTGATATATATATATATATATATATATATATATATATATATATATGAATATGTATGTATATATTCACGTATGTATCGTGGTGCTGAAATAGATATGTCCTATACATAGTTATGTAACTATATTTAATTGTGTATATATTTCTATACGTACGTACACACGCACACACAAACACACACACATACACACAAACACACAACACATACACACATCTGCTCGCATGTGCTCACATTGTCATATATCAGCCAGCCACAGGTTAAAGACATCCCATAATGCCATGGTAATTGGATGTCACAGAGACGTCGGAAGACTCTTACGGAGATTTGTTTTGCTATCAATTTATAATTGGAGACCTGTTAAGTTATTAGTTTCTTATGATTATTAATGCAAACTTCAAAGAGTTAAAAGTGGGCGGGGTCAAGTGCAGGGTCAATTAAACATAATTGTTTGTTAATTAAGTTTTACTTAGTCCTTTACTAAACGGAAAGCGGCTCTTGTTTGCATATCTGAATTAATATGCAAATCAGTTTTATGTTTCTCATTTTTAATAACCTCAACCAAACTAGTTAATCACTGGCCTGGCATGTGTGTGAGTATATGCGTGTGTGTGTGTGTGTGTGTGTGTGTGTGTGTGTGACGTTCGTATATACATATATAATTACACGCTCACACACAGATATATATACATATATATATATATGTATATATATATATATATATATATATATATATATATATATATATATATAGAGAGAGAGAGAGAGAGAGAGAGAGAGAGAGAGAGAGAATAAATAGACATATATATATTTATCTATAGATGGATGTATATATGTATATGAGTGTGTTGCTGTGTGTGTGTATAAATACATGTATAGAGATATATATACACACACAAATACACACATACACAAACACCCATATACATATATGATCGTGTGCGTGCGTGTGTGTATATATAAATGCATGATTGCATATATTTATTTATGTCTAGATATATATGTATGCATACATACAATCTCATACATGTAATGTATATACTTATGTATGGAATATTTGATACAATATTTATACAAGTCATACTTCATATAAATGCACATATACTATATATAGTTATGTATTAAACATGTCATGTATTGTATATGTAATATATATATATATATATATATATATATATATATATATATATATATACATATATATATATATATATATATATATATATATATATACATATATATATATATATATATACATATATATATATATATATACATATATATATATATATATATACATATATATATATATATACATATATATATATATATATATATATACATATCTGTACGGATGTGCCCATATATATATATATATATATATATATATAACCTTATTCTTATATATATACTGTTCAACTATATGAATAGTTCAAATGGAAACACACCTGCTAACACAATATGTATTTATATGCATTGTTATGTAAGAAGAAGAAGAAGAATATCTATGCAATGAACCGCTGAATGTAATATAAAATTGTATTGTAGAATATAATACAGAATATTATAGCAAATTAATATGCTACGTATAACCTAACGATGTGTTTGATATGATGCATCTGTTGGGGCATCCGTGTGCCTCTCTGTAAGTAGATGTCAACTTATAGATGTATGTGTTTGCACATATATGCATGTGTGTGCCCGCGTAAACATCTATATTACTGACCGTACACATAAGTATTATATATATATATATATATATATATATATATATATATATACACGAAATTTGAACTCAGAACGTAGTGACAGGCGAAATACTACTAAGCATTTCGTCCAGGTTCTGCCAGCTCGCTGCCCTCTTTAATAATAATAACAATAATCCTTTCTACTAAACGCACAAGGCTTAAAACTGTGGGAGAGGGGACTAGTCGATTACATCGACCCCGGTGTTTCATCTTATTTGTATCAATTATAAAGCAGTAGCTCTCATGGCTTCTGATCTTAATTGATTGAAAGTGTTATCATGTACATCGCATCGTCTTGGTACAAAAGATGGGTTACAGTGAATATTCTGCTCAATACCACAGATTTGATTGTCAGTTGTTTGACCTTAACCAGTTGAGCATGTCCCTTGGTGGCTGACGATAAGTGCATCTCTGATCACGAGCAAATGGGGAAGCATCATAGCCATGTGTTGAGAGGAATTTGGGGGTTTGGATAATTCACCTTTGGAAATATGGGTGTTTTGTTCAACATCCTTAAACAATACTTATTCAGGGACCTTTTGAGCGGGATGGACTAAACGACCTGAAGAAAATTTTAACCGGGCCCCACCTTCAAGGTCATGCGCTGTTTATCTTGATATAAGATCACCATGTTGGGCACATATGGTTGTGATGCATGTACCTGGTGTACCCTTGTCAGACGGGTAATCATGATGGGTATACTGTGCTTCGTATATTTTACCCCAGCGTCACTTTAATGGCACGCACTGCTCTCTCACTCAGTATTAATCAATAATAATAATAATAAAAATAAAAATAATAATAATAACAGCAATGTTTGAAAGGGAACATTAGCCCAAAGTATTTTTATTTCATTTGGCATTCACTGTAAAATTTTGTTAAAAAAAGTGAAAAAGTGCTAGATGGTGCATGGTAGGGAAATGAAATAAAAGCCATTTATGTTTGAGGGAGAGAAAGGAACAGAAATTGGATAAAAAATATTAAAAGATTTACAGAAATGTAGAAGAAAACTTAAAACAAAAGCAGATGAAAAATATGCAGGCAATATGGCGGAATTTGCGCAAATTTTCATTTATCTAAAGTAGATTGTTGCAAGCTGAACTCTGTGCGTGTTGCTTTTTGCTGTTGTTACAATGTGTGCGTATGCGCCCACAGAAACACGCGCGCATGCGCCCACACACATGTACAGTCACATACACACTCACATACACACACAAGTAAATATACATATTTATGCATATATTTGTATTCGTATCTTTAAGAGTATGTGTGCGTGTGTGCGTGTGCGTGTGCGTGTGCGTGTGTGTGCGTGTGTGTGTTTGTGTGTGTGTGCTTGTATTTAATTTTATATATTAGGAGTCCTAATCTGTAAAAAAACGTATTGTAAAATCAGAAATCGAGACAAACAGACAGACACTGTAATTGTTGAGATGTGGAGTGTATAAGCTAAAGATGTTGTGTGTATGTGTGCACATGCGTGTGTGTGTGTGCAATGTGAGTGATTTGTTTCTATACATGTCTAATGTATGTATGTGTGTGTGTGTGTGTGTGTGTGTGTGTGTGTGTGTGTGTGTGTGTGTGTTTGTTTATGCGTATTTAACAAATGTATGGAGGATGTTATATAAAAAAATACAAAAAAAGATGGCGGTAGACAAAAAAAAATAGTTTTAAGAAATGAAAGAATAGAAAAAAATATGCGAAGTTATTATTAATAACGAGAGGGGAGAGAAAGAGAAAGGGCGGAAGGAAGGAAGGAAGAAAGGGCGGAAGGAAGGAAGGAAGAAAGGAAGGAAGGAAGAAAGGAAGGAAAAAGAGAAACGGAAAGAATCTGAAATGAAAGGTAAACAATAGAACATTTGTAAATGGGATGAATTAGAAAGAAATGAAAATTGTAGGTAGGTAGGGCAGGGGAGGGAACGAGGTGGGGGACGTTGGAAGACAAGAAAACGAAAAGGAAGAGGGGAATGAAAAAAACAGAGATGAAGAGCTTTGTGAAGGAGGTGTGCATGTGTGCGTGTGTGTGTGTGTGTGTGTGTGTATATATATGTATATATATATAGGCGCAGGAGTGGCTGTGTGGTAAGTAGCTTGCTTACCAACCACATGGTTCCGGGTTCATTCCCACTGCGTGGCATCTTGGGCAAGTGTTTTCTACTATAGCCTCGGGCAGACCAAAGCCTTGTGAGTGGATTTGGTAGACGGAAACTGAAAGAAGCCCGTTGTATATATGTATGTATATATATACATATATATGTATGTGTGTTTGTCTCCCCACCATTGCTTGACAACCGATGCTGGTGTGTTTACGTCCCCGTAACTTAGTGGTTCTGCAAAAGAGACCGATAGAATAAGTACTAGGCTTCCAAAGAATAAGTCTTGGGGTCGATTTGCTCGACTAAAAGGCGGTGCTCCAGCATGGCCGCAGTCAAATGACTGAAACAAGTGAAAGAGTAAAATAGTAAAATAGTAAATAGTAAATAGTATATATATGTGTGTATATGTATATATATATATATACACATATATATAGTTGGAATTTACCAAAGAGCAAACAAAAGACGGCAGTGTAATAATACTGGAGTCACTATCATTAACTAAATCTCTGGTAGATGTTGCCCCAGGATGGCCAAAGTCCGGTGACTTCTTTATAGAAGAATATATACATATATGTCGAAGGCGCATGGTCTAGTGGTTAGGTCATTTAACTCAGGATCACGAGATCGAGGTTTCAGTTCCTGGGCCGGGTGGTGCGGTGTATATTTGAGCCAAAGGCTTCATATCCCGTTGTTCTACGATCACCTGGACACCTGACGTGTGGTACACCACACCTGTTCAGGTAACGCTGATTTCAACAAACCCTAACCCTAACCCATTTGAATAGGTTGTTCTGCATGAAATTGCAGAACTGTCTTTCTCTGGCTATGTGCCGCCACCAATACATATATATATATATATATATATATATATATATATACATAGTAAAAATTATATATCTTCATAGCTACTTAGAGGCGGAAGGACAAACACACACACACACAAATCGTAGCACAACCAAAGGAAAAGTAATTATGCAATCAAGTTCATTAGCTTATAGTTGTTTCTGCTACAAGTAAAGAAGCAATACACTTAGAGCTGAGTGCTTGAGCCACATCTTATAGTTTCCCCGGAGTCATTACATTAAAGTAGATGCTTCTTTCGGAAAGCATTCACACACATACATACGCTCGGGCGCATGCGTGTGTTTGTATCTGCGTTTGTATGTAATTTGATAGGTACGTATGACATACAATCACACACGATCTCTATGGTGAATTTGAACCACAATCTCTACGTAATCACTTTTGTAGACTATTTAGCCATTTTATTTCTTCTATCACGTGATGATATCTATCATCATTTTCTAATATAATGGAATTGTGGGATTGATTGAATCCATCAGCCGCACATTACTGGTGTGGAAACGAACTAATGAAAGAGGCTTTATAAGATCACTAGACTTTCTGAAAACAATAACCAAATCTCTTTCTAATCACTACCATCTTATCAAAATGATTGATCACATTACGTAATCTTTGTAAAATAGACAGAGAAATCGAAGCCGGAACAGCTTTGATCCTATAAATTGTTTAAACAAGTTTGATTTGCCGCTAAACACCAATAATAATAACTATTTATTTTATCAACGCCCCTATATAGATAATTGTTACTGAATTTATCGACGTGAAACTAAGCAGGTGAACCTCTATGTGGTCACTCGGTCTGCTAGAAATAGTAGCCAAATCTTCCTCAAATCTAGTTCTACCATCTTCAAGGAGGGCCCATTAGATTATGTTATGTAATTTTAAGGTCATATATTTTGGAAGAAAGGTTCAAATGACCCCAATATTTCTTTGATACTTTCTTTTTCGAACTCGAATATTAAACTAGATTTCAGAGGATTTGAACTCAAAGCATGAATAGACATAATTAAACACCACAAGGTATTTTGTCCTTCGTTCTATAGATTGTGCTCATCTAATATCTGGCTCTCCAATCGAAAACAAGACCAGAACTTTGGTAGAGGGGGGAAGGGGAGCAGTGCACCATATGGACCTTATGGACACTGCAAGAATGAACGGCAAGATTGACTTCACTGTGATTTGAACTCAGAACGTGAAGAACTATAACAAAATACTACAAGGTATCTTTTGTCCTGCTGTCCTTTGTATCCAAAGCATGGCTGCTCTTAACGTCAGCTATTAATGAAATATTTCCTTCTATAAGTACAAGGCCTGGAATTTTGGAGAAAGTGCTAGTTGATTAACATCGACTCCTGTGCTCAACTAGTACTTTATTTTATCGACCCCCACCAAAAGATAAAAGGCAAAATCGACCTGCGTTTGGGATTTGAACTCAGAGCGTAAACCCGGAACTAAAAGCGCGAAGCATTTTGTTCCGTCTGGTAATGTTTCTGCTAGTTCACCGCTTTTAATATCAATGAGATAAAAATAAAAAAAAGAAATGGTATGGAGGGGTGACACAAGCTCATGAATATTTACATTGGAAGGTTATGAAAATAATTATAACGGCTATTATTTTACCTGCCCACTTGATCCCGGCGGATGTAACCAAAACAAGATAGCAGTCAATCACCTTATTCACTGATAACAATTGAACAAAGGTACGATTTAAAATGAAATGAGGGCTGAGGGCAAGCTTGTGTAAAAGTACATATCATTGACACCATTGTTCTGCTGACACTTCATTCACCAAACTTCGGTCCTTACTCCTCCTAAATAATTCTTTGTACTATAGACATAAAGGCTTGAAAGTGTGAGCGAGTCGATGACATCGACCTCAGTATGCAACTGGTACTTATTTCATAGACCATGGAAGAATGATAGGCAATGACAATACTGGCGGTATTTTGAACCAGAGGAA
>NC_142945.1:48866852-48879352 GCF_046866305.1 Octopus bimaculoides | reverse complement strand
ATATATATATATATATATATATATATATATATATATATATATATATATATACGTATATATATGTATATATGTGTGCATGTATATATATATGTATATATATATGTGAGTATATATATTTGTGTAAGTATGTGTGTATGCATGTGTGTGTGTTTGTATATCTTTCAATTTACCAATCCTTTTATCCTTATTCTCTTTCTTTCAAATTCTGTCTGACCTTCTTTCCTTGTTGCCATTTTTCATTAAAACTTCCTTTCATATACCTCCTACTACCTCACACCTCCTACTCTCTCTCTCTCTCTCTCTCTCTCTCCCCCCATCGCCCCTCTATCTTTCTTTCTCCCTCTCTCTCACATTTTTTGTTTCTCTTTTCCCCCTCTTCCCTTCCGCCCTCTCTCTCCAGATATGTATATATCCCTACAAATTCTCTTCACACTGGAGAGCCGGATGTCAGAATGGTAACTAACTCAAGCAAAGCAACGCGAATCCTACCTCTCAGCCTCAACAATGCTATCGATTCACATATGACCAATTATGCTAATGTTCTTCCGAATGATCGATCTCCTAAAGTGTCCTCTTAATCTGTATTATTAAGCTAGCAATGGGTTATAGCCACGTGTAGGATTAGGAGCGCTCAAATGTTTGTTTGGACATGGACAACCTAACGCTTTCAAATGCCTTTCTACATGTGTACGCAGCTAATCATACAGAAATAAGCACACAGATCCGAGTATATAATGCATACACGCACATAAACGCACACACACATACATATATATGTATAGACACTTCTGTACACACACATACATACAGGCACACACTTGTTTGTGTGTTTGTTATTTATAAACATATAGATGTATGCAAATATTTACACGTAAATGTTAAACACGCACTCACACACACACAAATACATACGGGTCTTATGCTGCAGACAGACATACAGATAGACAGCCAGACAGACATACAGATAGACAGCCAGACAGACAAATAGATAGATAGATAGATAGATAGATAGATAGATAGATAGATAGACGCAATGAAAAGCCTTTTACGGGTTCGAATATCTATATTTGAGCTAGACTTAAACACATTTTTATTCTCTGTTATTGCTTCGCATCTTCTCACGATTGTGTGTGTGTGTGTGTGTGTGTGTGTGTGTGTGTGTGTGTGTGTGTGTGTGTGTGTGTGTGTGTGTGTGTGTGTGTGTGTATGTATATACAATTGGCAATCCGTCGGTTACGACGACGAGGGTTTCAGTTGATCCGATCAACGGAACAGCCTGCTCGTGAAATTAACGTGCAAGTGGCTGAGCACTCCACAGATACGTGCATCCTTAACGTAGTTCTTAAAATGATTCCACCTGGCACAGAGTGTAACATGGCTGGCCCCTTGAATTACAGGTACTATTCATCTTTGCCAACTGTGGGGACTGAAGCAACATGAAATAAAGTCTCTTGCTCAAGGACACAACGCGTCACGGGATTTCGAACCCACGACCTTACGATCGTGATTCGCATAAAGTAACCGCCAAGCCACGCGCTTTAACTATATATAAAACCGTTAGTCCAACAAAATATATTTCGTAAGAAGAAGAAGAAGAAGAAGAAGAAGGAAGGTAGGTTACAGCAAACATTGTGCTCAATATTACAGATTTGCTTGTCATTTGTTTGACCTTAACCAGTTGAGCATGTCCCTTGGTGGCTGACGATATGTGCATCTCTGATCACGAGCAGAAGTAGTGGGGGAGCATCATAGCCATGTGTTGAGAGGAATTCGTTGAGGTTTGGACAATTCGCCTTTGGAAACATGGGTGATTCGTTCAACATTCTTAAACAATCCTTATTCAGGAACCTTTTGAGCGGGAAGGGCTACTCGACCTGAAGAAAATTCTAACTGGGCCCCACCGTCATGTCGCACACATATGGTTGTGATGCATGTGCTTGGTGTACCCTTATCAGACGGGTAGTCATGATGGGTATACTGGGCTTCGGATATTTGTACCCCAGTGTCACTTTGATGGTATGCACTGCTCTCTCACTGAACAATAATAATAATAATAATAATAATAATAATAGTTTCAAATGTTGGCCAGAGGAAAGGAGTGTGTCGATAATAATGACCCTAGTGCTCAACTGGTGGTACTCATTACATCAAGTCCGAAAGGATGAGCTGCAAAGATGACCTCAGGTGAATTTGAACTCAGAACATTAAACACGGACGAAATGCTGCCAAACATTAAATCCTGCTCGGTAATGCTTCTGCCTGGTCGTCGACCTCATAATAACAACAACAACAACAATATTATATATATATATATATACATGTATATATACGTGTGTGTGTGTATATGTGTATGTATATATATATATATATATATATATATATGTGTGTGTGTGTGTGTGTGTGTATGTGTATGTGTGTCTGTATGTATGTATTTATGGTCTCTTATATGTATGTATTCATATATGTACGAATGATACAGCGAGAGAGAAAATACACACAGGGATGTACGAATTCAACTGCACACTTATACACACGCGTTTGCATACAAGCGAACTGTGTGTGCAGTCAGAGGGTAAACACACATACATTCGCATTATATATACACACGTACATATACGCACCGTGTTTGTAAACGAGGCAACTATGTGTAATCAGATGGCAAACTCGTAAAAATCAAGATATCATTACAATGGAGAAGGTTAAAAGACTCGCCACATCGAAACAGTAATAATGTTACTACTACTACTACTACTACTACTGATACTAAATAATATTAATAAGAATAATAATAATAATGACAATAAAGTGAATAAACAAATTGTATGCATGGTGTCTCCCCAGAGACTCGAATCGTATTCATGGGCAAATTTTAATTTAAACTCTGCATCGGCCATTTTGAAACAGTAATTTCTTATTACTGTTGGGAATTCCATCTACAATTCTCTCTCTCTCTCTCTCCTTTTCTCTCCCTCTTTCTCTCTTTCTCCCTCTCTCTCTCTCTCCTTCTCTCTCTCTATACCATTCTATCGTCGTCACCGTCAACACAGCAACCACGGCCATCATCATCATCATCATCATCAAGAACATCATCATCATCATCTTTATCGTCATCATCACCACATCCTTCAGCTTCATCCTGCAAGTAATTAGCATAACCTATGACATCATCATCACCATCATCATAATCCTCGTCATCAGCAACGTCACCAACATCATCGTCTTCACAACAAACATCATCCTCATTTTCATCATCATAATCATTAGCATAATCAATGACGTCATCATCATCATCATCATCCTCATCATCATCATCATCACCACCATCATTATAATCGTTGTCGTCCTCGCAATCAGCATTTCAAAATTGTCCAGGTATTATACACGCATACATATATATATATGTGTACATGTGAGTGTGTGCGTGTGTGTGCGCTTATATATATATATGTGTGTGTGTGTGTGTGTGTGTGTGTGTGTGTAAATATGTGTGTATTGCTCTGTACTTTTGTCTGTTTCTATATATATATATATGCATATATATATATATATATATATATATATATATATATATATATATATATAAATGTGTGTGTGTGTGTGTATACGTATATATATATATATATATATATATATATATATATATATAAATGTTAATTCTCTAAATGAAGTATTAACAGTAACTGCACGATAAAGTGCTGCAGATCGAGGTGAGAGGGATAACTTCCCTTGGCAAACAGGACACAGTCGTGTGTCGATAAGCCAGCTGGAGGAGATGTCCTCCTGGGGCTAAAAGCAACAGTAACATCCACCCCTAGGGGTCAGCCACACTTAAGTGGCAATATACTACACTATATATATATATATATAGGCACAGCTGTGTGGCAAGAAGCTTGCTTACCAACCACACGGTTCCTGATTCAGACCCACTGCGTGGGAGATGTCTTTTACTATAGCCTCGAACCGTGCAAAGAAATATGATAATTTGACGCTCGGTGAAAGGAGAGAGTTGTTACCGTTTTGAGCATTGCTCTTCGTCGGAAAGAGAAAAGCCTAAAGAGGAAGAAAGAAATGTAAGGAAACTTCGCCAATAATACACGTACGAGTAAAGGCGCGTAGCATAGTGGTTAGGGTATAGGCTTCAAGATCGTAAGGGCGTGAGTTCGATTCTCGACGGCGCGTTATGTCTTTTTGAGCAAAATGCTTTATTTCTTGTTGCTCCTGTTCACAATGCTGGCAAAAGTGAGCTATACCTGTAATTCAAACGGACCAGCCTTGTCACAATCTATGTCACACTGAATCTCTCTGAAAACTACGTTAATGTTACGCATGTCTGTGGAGTTCTCAGTCACTTGCACGTTAATTTCGCAAGCAGACTGTTCCGTTGATCGAATCAGCTGGAATACTCGTCGTCGTAAACGACGGAGAAACGGGTCATATGTACGTACGTATGTATGTATGTATATATATGGTGAAGCATACCACTGAATATCTGTATGTTTGTGTGTGTGTATATAGATATGTATGTAAATATGTATATATGTGTATATATGTGTGTATATGTATGCGTACATGAATGTGCATGTGGATATGTATTTGCATATGTATATATGTATTTGGCATATATGTGTGTGCGCGTGTGTGTAAATGTATGTGTAGATGTGTCTAAGGTGGTGGTGGTGTTGGTGGTTGTGTGGATATTCATACACCATACACCTATAAAACTACAACACTACCATCATCATCAACCCCATCCCCGCACGCACACACACACACACACACACACACACACACACAAACACACACCACACCACCACTATGTCACTCCTAAACACCACGCCACCACAGGAGTGCACTACCATTCTGTCACACAACACACACCACAGCTACATCGCCGCACCACATCACCCGTCTAGACCACACCGCCTTCACATTGCAGTACTAAACTCAGCCAAATCCACCACCACCGCCACCACCACCACCGCCACCACCACCACCGCCGCCGAGACACTACCACCACAACCGCTACCACCACTACCACTACCACCACCACCACCACCACCACCACCAGTGGCGATGCCATGTTTCCCCGCCGCCACAGCCAGCAACGCTTCCATGTCTCATCACAGATATATTGCCACCTTCACGACCATAACCACCACCGCCATCGCCAACGACACCATGTCCCACCACCGCCATTGCTGCCAACAACAACAACAACAACAACAACCCTGCCGTGTCTTAACCGCCATGTTGATAGTAGGAGGTCAAACGGGGTTAACGTTATCGTTTCTCCAAGGTCGAGGTCATTGGTCGTACGATGTAAAAGATGAATTAAAATGCATCTGTTAATGGAGACAGAATGCTGTGTGTGTGTATGTGTGTATGTGTGTATGTGTGTATGTGTGTGTGTGTGTGTGTGTTTAATACGTATGTGTGTGTCGGGAGGGGGGTACGCGTAGAATTTGGACGTGTGTGAGTGGGGAGAGGGGATTACGTACGGAATACGTATATTTGTGTGTGTAATTATGCGTTGAATACATATATGTATGTAGGTGTGTGTATGTGTGTAAATAAATTTGTGTAAGTAAATATATGTGCGTATATATGCATAGGTATATGTGTATATACATATATATATATATGTATGCGTATATAATTATATATATATATATATATATATGTATGCGTATATAATTATATATATATATATATATATATGTATGTATGTATATGCATATATACTTGTATGTATGTATGTTGGTGTGTATATATACATATATGTATAGAAATGTATATGTATATACGCATGTATATATATGTGTATATATGTATATATACATACATAATATATATCCATACATACATATATCCATATATATATACAAATATGTCTATGTATGTGTATATACGTCTGTATGTATATGTGTATAAATATATGTATGTATATTATGTACCTGTTTGGTGTGCGAATGTGTGTGTGTGTACGAGTGTAGGGATGTGCACGTGCTATTCATTTCGAATACTTGTGTGTTGTGTCTATTTGAAAGACAAAGGAAGGTGAGAAGAGAAGAGAGTCGGGTGTTAACTGATTACATTTGTCTTTATTCGGAGAATATTAATCTGAGTGCATGTATGTGTGTGTCTGTGTGTCTTAAATCACTATCTGTCTATCTAATTATCTATCTAATTATCTATCTAACTAACTATCTATCTATTTATCAATCTATCTACCTATCTATCTATGTATTCATAAATAGAAGGTCTTACAGCTGTTTCCGGGATAGTTTATATATCCCTTCATCGGAGACGGTGCAAGAAAATGGTTAAGCAATTGTTATTCTAGAGAAGATACGAAATAGAGAGTGAAGTGGAAGAATGAAGACAGACGTGAGATATGCAGGGATATTGCATTTGTAGTTCCATTATTTTGGCAGAATGGTATACATATACGATTCCGGTTCCTTGTGAGTAAGTACCAATAGTATTTAAAATTGGTCAAGCATAGAATTTGTAAACGGTGTTATTATTAACACACGCATACGCACATGCACATAACGATGCATAAAAAACATTAGTGTGTGTGTGTGTGTGTGTGTGTGTGTGTGGTGTCTGTGAGCGTTCGCTTGTATAAATAGCACTCACTCGATTACCCTGCGACAATTTCCAGTCTTGTAGAATAATCAGTCATATATCATTTGTCAGACAAAATTCATACATCATCTGTTAGTCACAGCATTGCGTAGACTAGTTAGTGACGCCATATCATCTGTTAGCCATATTCATGTGTTCTCCGTTGTGTGATTACGACAAACTAGAGCTTAACAGGGAAAGAGATTCCCTAACTATATCGTTATTGTCATCATCAGTCAGATGGTGCGATGGCAGAATCGTTAGAGCGTCGGATCTGAAATATTTATTTCTTCATTGCCCACAAGGGGTTAAACATAGAGGGGACAAACAAGGACAGACGAAGGGATTAAGTCGATTACATCGACCCCAGTATGAAACTGGTACTTAATTTATCGACCCCGATAAACGGCAGACGAAATACCGCTAAGCATTTTGCTCGGCGTGCTAACGATTCTACTTCTCCTTCTCCTTCTCCTCCTCCTTCTTCTTGCTGTTGGCTTCCAAGTTTCCGTTGTTGTTGTTTTGTGGTGTCGATGGCAGCCGTGTTCCTCGTCGGCATTATCCATATTCAATATCCGATGTGGCCCACCATAGGAAGTCTGTTAGAATTAATAACTATCGATTTTTACCATCTCTTATTGGGCTTTTACGGCCGGAATTAAACGGAGAAACCTTTCTCAAGCTTCTCAACAAACCGAAGAGGGAGGGTTTGAGGGATTAGGGCGGCGGTCAGGAGGAATAATACAACTTGTACAATAGAACACGATGCACGTGTTTACATATATATATATATATATATATATATATATATATATATATATATATATAAACACGAAGCACATGTATGTGCGCGTGTGTGTATGAGTGTATGTGTTTGTGTGTGTGTGCATATATATGTATATATATGTATATATATATATATATAAATACACTCGTATAGACTTACATATAGATGTGTTTACGTGCTTGTGTGTATCTGTATATGTATATATGTGTGTGTGTGTGTGTGTGTGTACATAAATTACATACGCACACACATATAATGCATGCCTATAATCACACAAAGATTAACAGGAAAACATATACGCAGTGACATATGAAATCTTATACATACTCACACATACTCTCACGCACTTGCGCATACAGACTCATGTGCACACGCACACGCATACATACAGAGAGTGAGGGGTAGAGTGAGTAATGAATAAACAAAGGCAGAAGGAAATAGAAAGAGAGGGTGGGAAATAGAGAGAGAGAGAGAGAGGGGAAATAGAGTAAAAGAGAGAGAGAGAGGGGGAAAATAGAGTAAAAGAGAGAGGGGGGGGGGGGAAATAGAGTAAAAGAGAGAGAGAGAGAGAGATGTTAATTCGGTAAAGGTAAAGGGAAGAAACCTTCCAAAGCAAAAGAAAGCGACCAACAGTGTAGTTGGAGGGAGTGTGGTCGAAATGACGAGTGTTAAATTTGTAATGCCTAAACGTTAGCTTGTATTTCTCACTGAACGCTGGCCAATATCCATAAAACAAATTCAATTAGGCTGAAATTCACTGCCAACTCTTCCGCATCTCATAAAAATAAACTAATTAATTCGTTGACAAAATGTCTCTTAAATCTTTTTCTTACAAAACCTTTACTCGGGCCGCCATTACACACCGTTTTTCTTCTTTTTTTTTCGTCTCTCCACACCCAGCCACTCGGCTACTCTTTTTATCTCTATTCTTCAACCAATCAAATACTCTGTTCTATTCCTTCCCCGCCTCCTTCACATATCTACTTGGTAACTTCTTTACTCTCACAACTCCGTCTACTCAGATACTCTTAGAACTCCTTATTCGCTATATCATCAGAAACTCTGTCCCCTTCCGTCACCAACTCTAAACTTTCCATTACGACAACTCGTTCACATTCACTTAAACTCTTTCACTGGTTTTCTTTCATTTCTTCGTTTTTCTTCAGTTCTTCCTTCTGGGATTTTCTTCTTTTATTCCTATCGTTCTCGCTACCAATCCTTTTCATTATCTTCGTTCAATTTTCCTGTATTTCTTTTGTTTTTAGTTTTCTGATTTTTACTTTTACTTTTACATTCTCTTCATTTTATGCTTATCTTAATCTTTTTTGTTTTCCCTTGACTCACTATCGTTCACTCTTTCTCGCACTCAAATGCCTCACCCTTGATATAGATATATATATATATATATATATATATATATATATATACATACATATATATATATATATATATATATATATATATATATATGCACGTATGTGTATATAAGAGAGAGGGAGGGTTACGTGAACGTAAAAATCCACACTAAGAAGAGAATCAATGATACAAAGGGGAGAAATTTGTTGTTTAGTGTCTCCGTACAACATAGCCAGATGTTTCGACTTCCGTATCCACAGAGAAGTATTTATGGTCTCTCTCCTTCTCCTTCTTTCTCTCCGTCTCTCTCTCTCCTTTCTCTTTATATGTATATATATAATATATATATACAATTAGAACAGTGCTAATAGTAGCTTTAGTTTCATGCTTTAAGATACATTAAGTTGACATATTTATATACGACATGCCATGTATCTCCAAGAAATCTTCCAGTCTCAGTTCATAACGTGAGATGTATTTAACCCATTAAGTCCCAGAGTACTTAAATTTCTGAATATTAATTTTTAATTTTTATAGATGATTGAAAATAAGTTGAAATGAAAAAAAATAATTATTAAAACCCCTAAAGAAGGCTGGAGGGCATATCAGCCGAAATGTGTCAACAACAAATAAGATGAGGACAAATATCCGTCGAATGTAAATAATGTAAATAATGGAATTAAGTAGTGTAGTGGAATTCTTGGACCTGAAAAGAATGTGCGATTTTTCAGTTGCACATAACTTACAACTCTTTGATCCATATTTATATGGCGCATACGTCTCCATGATTCTTCATTTGATTGTATGCAATGTGCATTTGATCTTCAGATCGTATACACGGCTAGTCAACTTACTGGCCTTATTTTTATCAATGAGTCGGAAAGAAGACTGGTGGTTTACATAACGGCTTTTAAAATAGCCATCGCATAAACCTATGTAATTTTTCTATTTTTTGATTATATTGTCTTGGAGCATTTTTGTAACTTTGGCTTCGTAAACAAAACACACACAAAATCTTATCTTATTTAATTATCATATACAGAAAAGCATGCCACAATGCAGCAAGAACGTGCAATAAATGCCTGTGGATGATACAAACAAAATAATACAGAAACAAGGGTTATGACATTAAATATTGATACCCGAATGCATTTAATAACACAAAATAAGATATACAAACATTCTATAATTAAAATATATATTCTCATATTCTTTTACTCGTAAATAAGTACCAGTTATCCACTGGGGTCGATGCAACCGACTTACCTCCTCCCCAAAAATTTCAGGCCTTGTGCCTTTAGTAGAAATTATTATTATTATTGTTGTTGTTGTTAAAGCGGCAAGCTAGCAGAATCGATAGCAAGCCGGACGAAATGCTTAGCGGTATTTTGTCTGTCTTTGCGTTCTGAGTTCAAATTCCACCGAAGTTGACTTTGCCTTTCATTCTTTCAGGCTCGATAAATCAAGTACCAATTGCGTACTGGGGTCCATCTAATCGATTATCCTTCCTCTTCCCCCTAAATTTCAGGCCTTGTGTCTTTCGTAGAAAGGATTATTATTATTATTATTAATATCATCATCATCGTCATCATCACCATCATCATAATTATCACATAATGATAATCCCAAAATACTTGGTACAAAAAAAAAAAAAACTAAAAAATTGTAAGTTTTCAGATTATTTTCACTACAACGACAGAAAAATTACGATTTTTAAGAAACTAACACCCTAAGAACCGCAATTAACTAATTATTAATTAAATTTAAAAACGACTAAAATAGTTTAATGAATTGATAGCCGCGTCTGAACTAATTCCTGATGAAGGGTATTACTGTAGGTGGGGATGGGTATATATTGTTGACGGGTAGAGGGAGATTTAGTTGACTGGAGATAAGGGTAGATATGTAGGTGGCATAGGGGTATTAATGGGGTGGGGAATAAAGTTGACGAGTAGTGGGTGGATATAGCAGGTAGGTACACGGGGTATTTCTGCTAATGGTGAGGTGGGATATATTGTTGCGTGCGTGGGTGGAAAATATTAATATTGGTAGGGTAGTATTGTTTAGATGTGGGGTGGAGCATAGTTGAGGGTTGTCAGCACGTTTTAAATGGTAGAGGAGGGGGAGATGTAATCATATAGTTGACAGGTGCTGGGTAAATTCCATAGTTAGTGAGGTGGTTGTAATTGCCCGTTGGTGGTTATATTTCTGTAGTTGGCCGGTTACGGGTAGATACAGCCGATGGTTAGTGGACATATTTGTGTAGTCAGTGTGTGTGATAGCTCACTAGTGGTGGGTATATGTATATATCTGTATACGTTTAGGGGTACATATAATTAGCAGCTTCTAAGGTAGATATAGCTGACTGTTGGTGGGTATATTTCTGTACTTGGCCGGTAAGATATAATTAACGGGTGGAGGATACGTCTTGAAGCTAGTTTGGGTTATAGTTAACAAGTGATAGGTTTATGAGTAAATTTGTGTAGGTGTTTGGGTAGATATAATCTGCAGGTTCTGAGGTACGTATATTTTTGTAACTGACGGGTAGATATAGCTGACGGGTGGCGGGTATACTTCTGAAGTTAGTGTGGGGGATAGCTAGCTAGTAGTGGGTAGATTTTTATAGATGTTCTAGGTAGATATAATTTGCAAGTTCTTGGGTAGGTATAGCTGACGGGTGGTGGGTATATTTCTGTAGTTAGTGTGGGCAACAGCAAGCTAGTGGTGGGTAGATTTGTATAGGTGTTTGGGTCGATATAATTTGCAGGTTCTGGAATAGATACAGTTGGCCGGTGATAGATATATTTCTGTAATTGGCCGGCTAGATATAGCTGACGGATAGAGTAGGAGTTAAAATATAATTGACGGGTGTGGTAAAAGGGGTAGATATAGCTGACAGATTGTGGGTATAGAGGTATATTAGTGTTAGTGGCGGGGTAGATATGACGGGTGGCTGGAATATTATTTACATATTCTCATAACCTAATTTATATAACAGCGCAAACACTTTTCACACATTCAAATTTAAATTCATTAATCCTAAATGCAATGAAATGTATTTATGTGTGAGTGTGTGTATGAGTATGTGTGTAAGCGTGAGTGTGTGTGTGTGTATGTGTGTAAGCGTGAGTGTGTGTGTGTGTGTGTGTGTGTGTGTGTGTGTGTGTGTGTGTGTGTGTATTAAAACGTAATTAATAAATAAACTAATTAATTATATCAAATATCACAATTATATCAGGAGTCGATTGAATGGTGTATTTTTATTTATTCAAATGAGTGTGTATGTATGTATCTATGCATCTATCATTCTATGTATGTAGATGCGTGTGTATGTATGTATGTATGTATGCATGCATCAGTGTATCTATGTTTTAGTGACGTACATGTATTAGTGTGTGTGAGTGTGTGTGTGGTGCCTTATTGAGGGCATGTACGTCGGTTGTGATATCTCGCAGCTCTTTCCATGTCTATAATCATTATTAATATTATTATTATTGTTGTTGTTGTTGCGTGAGAGACATCAGCGCATGCCATCAAAGTGACACTGGGGTACAGATATTCGAAGCTCAGTATATCCATCATAGTTACCCGCACGACAAGGGTACATCAGGTACACAATCACATGTGCGCGACATTGTAACATTTACGTTTTGTTTTAGCATTGTTTTATGTGTTATTGCTCCATGATTGTTGTGTGTGGCGTTGATATCTTTTAGTTCCATAAAGG
>NC_142945.1:48839352-48859352 GCF_046866305.1 Octopus bimaculoides | reverse complement strand
AAACTTAGTAAAATTCCCCATAGATAGAAGGTTGCATATAAAAACAATGGTGATATCGCGACACAAGACAAGAATTAACGTACAACATATACAAGTCACAAATGTAAATCTGATGACGTAAAAGGTTTGATGGTCAAATTCTAGCAGGAAAGTTTCTGCAAACTTAAGGTGTCCAGTGTAAAAAGGGAGGAACAGGAGCGACACGACGCCAGTTCCTGAAAATGTGGGTAAAATAGATTAGAAACATCGATGGAGATGATGTTTGAGTATTTTAATATCCCAAACGAACTCTAAATATCTGCTACACAGATACAAGGAAACGTCAATAAAAATGACTGAATTACAATATTGGTTATTTAATCCTCTTCGCATCACAATCTATCTATCTATCTATCTATCTATATATATATATATATATATATATATATACACACATACACTCACACACATATGCATATACATACTGCAGTATATATATATATATATATATATATATATATATATAGAAGTGGAATATTTCACAAACATATTTTAACTAGCCTGAAGTTCATATGTATGTATGTATGTATGTATGTATAATATTCCTTTCAAATATATTGGGGAGACATATTACACGCTGATAGAGAGAATAACTTTTTTTAAATATATAAACGAGAACGAAGCATTGGAATGTAATTCACGCTGCAAAGAAAAGTTACGCTCTCCCCCATATATATATATATATATATATATATATATATATATATATATATATATATATATATATATATAATATGCATATATATAGATAGATAGATAGATATATATATAACACGCAAACATACATTTCTTATATATATATATATATATATATATATATATATATATATATATATATAAAACACGACGCAAACACATTTGTTATATACACAACGCCGGTGTTTTAATGGTGGCAGCTGATGAAGGAGATGTTTCTATGTGGCCTGCTTGTTTGTTGTACCTTGTTTATCATTTTGTCCATGTTCTTTTGCCACGTCATGTACCCAGTTATGTATCTATATGTACATGTAGATGAAGGTATGTACATACATGTACATATATATGCATATACTCATATATTGTTTATATATATATATATACATATATATATATATACATGTACACACACATAGCTGTGTGTGTGTTGCAGTTAGTAAATATATACATCCGCTACCAACGACTGTGATGTTTATTCTCAGTATATAGAAACTAAAAGTGAAATATTAATCCTTGCCAGTGTCAAACGTTACTGTTAATTATTAATTAAACTCAACTGATTAGTCACATTAGCAATTATTAATACATTAATTTATTCATTTTTTTTTTTTTTGTTTAATTATCCTGGGACATATTGGATTTTGTTACGTTTATAGCAGCTACTGGCTAAAATGGTGGTATGTAACGATACGGAAATAATTTCATTGAAGTGAATTTTGTCTTTTTTACTCGTGTATGCATTGTTCTTTCTTTCATAGAACAAATTATTTCTTTCATATAACAAATTATTTCTTTCATATAACAAATATACAAATAGGCGTGTTCTTGTTTGTTTTTGTTAACGAAATGTGTATGTAATGTTTAGGTCCCTATCTAACAATGTATGCGTCAGATCTTCCACCGTTGATGAAAATATCAACCTCTTTGCCTACTGAATGGCTGTCTAGATGTGGCAATTAATCAGTCTATCTGTCTACCTATTTTATCAATGAATCTATCTCTCTATCTATCTATCTTATCCATTTTTCTGTCTTTCTGTCTGTCTATCTATTTGCTTTTTTATTTGTCTGGCAATGTACCTCCTTATCGATCTATTTAAACCAGCTAGCTATCCCTCTGTCTATCTCTTTATCTGTCTATCTACCAGCCAGTCTGTTTTTGTCTCCCTATTAGCCTGTCTAATTATACGTGTATATGTGTGTGTGTATATCAACCTATTCTGTACTACACACACACACACACACACATACACACACACACACATACACACACACACGCACTTGCTCTCCCAGTAAATTAGATATACACTTCGTTTTCTCTCCACTCTTTTCACTTTCAACCCTCTACCTTCCACCATTCTCTCTTCCTCTGTCTCTCTCCATCTCGGCTGATGTATGCCTAGGTTTGTTTGTATCACTCTCTCTCTCCCTCCCTCCCTCGTCCATCCTTCTTTCTCTCTCTATCTCTCTGTATATATATATATATATATATATATATATATATATATATATATATATATATATATATGGTTGTATGTATATATACATGTGTATGAGTATGTGTATATGTGTGTGTGTGTGTATATATATATATATATATATATATATATATATATGTGCGCTTGTGTGTATATATATATATATATATATATATATATATATATACATATATGTGTGTGTGTGTATGTATATTAGTGTGTGTGTGTGTCTGTATATATGTGAATAAATTTGTGTATATGTGTGTGTATGCATGCATATATATATATTTATATGTATATATATATATGCATACATATATGCATATATATATATACATATACATATATAGGCATACATACACACACACACACACGCACATATATACACACATATATATATCATATGTCAGAGAGCTTTTGTGTAATCTTTTGGAATATAGTTTTTAAAAATCAATTTACACTCTGTAATTACAGTGTAATCAATTAAGCTTACATTTTAATTGGCTTTCATGAAATTAATTATCATATAACTTACATCAATAGTCCCCCCCACACACACACACACACCACCACCACCACCACCACGACCACATCAACATTATCAGCCTTTCCACTTCTATTAGCTATCGTTATTATTATCACCAGCATACATATCGCTACTTCAACCACGACTTCACTTTACCTCATCACCACCACCACCACTACAACAACAACAACAACAACAGCAACAACAGCAACAGCAACAACAACAACAACACCAACAACAAAACTACCAGTAAGACTATTGTGTCGGTCGCCGCCGCCGCCGCCACCACTATCACCGTCATTACCATCATAACAAACATCATAAACGGAAGCAAGTTTTATCAACATCATTGTTCATGGAATTAAAGCCGAAACATCGCTAACACTGATGTAATCAGAAAGACAGCCATTGTTAATATTATTACATCGACGATCTATCACAACGCAGCTATTATCACGGCTGTTGTTAATATTGTTAATATCAGTTTCAATTTTTGGCACACGGCCAGCAGTTTTGGGGAGTGGGTAAGTCGGTTAGACCGACCCCAGTTTTCGACTGGTACTTTATTTTATTGGCCCCCGAAAGGATGAAAGGCAATGTCGACCCCGGTGGAATTTGAAATCGGAACGTAAAGACGGACGAAATATCGTTAAACATTTTGTCCGGCGTGCTAACGATTCTGCCAGCTCCCCGCCTTACGACTATTATTAATATCGGTTTCAAATTTTAGCACTGAGCCAGTAATTTCGAGAGAGGGAATAAGTTGATTAGATCAACCACAGTGTTCAACTGGTACCTTATTTTATCGGCCCCGAAAGGATGAAAGGTAAAGTCGACCTCAGTGGAATTTGAACTCAAAACGTAAAGTCGGAAGAAATACTGTTAAGAATTTTTCCCGGGGTGGTAACGATTCTGCCAGCTCGCCGCCTTAAAACTATCGTTAATATTATCGCAGAATATATAAAGCGGAGATCTAGCAGAATAGTTAGCACGCTGGGGAAAATGCTTAGCGGTATTTCGTCTGTGTTTACGTTCTGAGTTCAAATTCCGCCGAGGTTGACTTTGCCTTTCATCTTTTCGGGGTCGATATAACAGGTATCAGTTGAAGACTGGGGGGCGGTCATTGTGATCGACTTATCCCCATCCCTGGCCAAAATATGAAACCTATATTAATAGTTGTAATGAGGCGAGCTGGCAGAATCGTTAACACGCTGGACAAAATTCTTAGCGGCATTTCGTCCGTCTTTGCGCTCTGAGTTCAAATTCCGCCAAGGTTGACTTCGCCTTTTGTCCTTTCAGATTCAATGAAATAAATACCAGATGAATACTGGGGTCGATTTAATTAACTTACTCCCTCACCGGAAATTCCTGTCCTTGTGTCAAAAATTGAAGCCAGGATTTAATTATAAAAACATAAAATCTTGTCACATGTAAACAAACATAAGTCTGTTTTTGAAGCGTTTGAAATGTATTGTAGAAAAAGTAAAAAGATAATTTTTTTTCCAACACGTAAAAACTGAACAATATATAAAAAGGATAAAATCTTTGCCGGCAAATTTCTTTGCTCTTATAAGGGTTTTATCCTTAATATATGCTGTATAGTATTTACGTGTTGGAAAAAAATTAATTTTTCTACTTGTTCTATAATAATATTTTTTTTTTCAATATAGGAATCCAGTAGCGTAAAACTAGAATCAAAGGGATCCATAGGGAAAAAATGGTTGGGAACAGCTGGGCTCTAGTTGTCGGCAATGATGGACTCTCTCATCGATGATGACGTATGACTGTTCATCTTTCTGCCGAACGACCTTCGTCAAATCGACGTTGTCTGAACAGATTCACGGTGCACCACGCGCCAGGTGTCCATGTGATCGCAGAGCAACGTGAGATTGAAGTGTTTTACAAAATGAAACCACCCGGTCTAGGAATGGAAACCACAATCTCACGATCATGAGTGCAACATCGTAGCCACTGGGCCATAGGTACCAGATTAATGTTACTCAGTCACAGACCACAGTTCACCAATCAGTTCACGTAGCTATTTCGTTAGAGACAAACAAGTACGTCACTGACCTCAACGCATCTTTTCGCAATGCCTGCATAAACACATTCTGATGTAGAAACACCCTTACAGACATCTTCTTGCACAAATATGCATGAAGAAAGACAGACACACGCACGTATGCGTGCGTGACTTCCTTTGCATACGTACATTCATATATGTGTTCATGTATTGCATATACTCTCGATGCGACGTGTGTCTCTACTCGCCAGCCATCTCTTCGTACATGTGATTAAATATGTGCGTGTACGGCGAGAGAAATAGAATGAGAGAAAGACAGAGGGCGGGAGTGAGAGAGACGGAGAGAGAAAAGAGAGAGAGTAGGGAGTTGGCTCAATAGTGATTTGATGAAATAAGATGTTAACAGGTGATGATTTGTTTGGAGATAGAAGCGGCAGACATTTTTGGAAGTACATGCTATTAAACACCGCTTGACATACATAAACACAAGCACACAGACATAAACACAAACACACAGACACATAAACAGACGCACACACACGCGCATGTATATATATATATATATATATATATACACATACAGGCACAGACATAAACACATATATACACACACAGCACATGTATAAATAACTCAATAAGCTGTTGTGGGGCAATGAAGCATCTAATGGTGTTGTGTGTGGGCAGTTGGGAGATGATACAGTGAAGTGGAGAGAGACGGAATGAGTGAGAAAAACACAGACAGATAGACAGAGTAGGATATAGAGAGAGTGAGGAAGTGGGAATGAGAAAGAGAGAGCGCAGGGCGGGGAGATGAGGGAGGGGGAAATATTGGTGTAAAGAAATATATATACATACATATATATATATATATATATTACACACATATATATATATATATATATTACACATATACATGGATGGATAGATAGATAGATAGATGGATAGATAGACAGACAGACAGATAGATAGATAGACACAGCTAGTTAGCTAGATAGATAGGTGGATGGATAGATAGATAGATATACAGACAGACAGACAGATAGATAGATAGATAGATAAATATATATATAGAGAGAGAGATAGATAAATAGAGAGAGAGAGATTGATACGTAGATAAACAGGCGGTGAGATATATAGATAGAAATAGATAGTGAGAGAGAGAGAGACAGACAGACAGCGAGAGAGAGAGAGGGGGGGAGGAGGAGGGAAGTGAGAAAGAGGGAGCAATTGATGGAAAAGTAGTTGTGTTAGGTAGAGGAATAATGAGTGAAAGGGTGAGGTGGTAAGAGTTGGAGATACTTAAGCGACTGAGAGTTGTAAAATTGTGGTGGGGGGGGCGCTTTTATATAACTATATATGTGTGTGTGTGTTAATATAGGTATACAGACCTAGAGATAGAGAGGGAGAGACAGAGAGAGAGAGGGATGGTGAGAAAAGAAGGGAGATAGGAAAGATAGTGTGGTGAAGGCAGCAATAAGATAGAAAGGCAGAAAGGAAAGAGAGAGGGAGAAAGAAAATGGGCGAATAGATTACAGAGGGGAAGCCGGAAGCTAGTCTTTTGATAACAAACGTTGTCTTTGGTTCACTGGTGGTATGTGGTGGCCATTTTAAACAGCAAACTCCTGAAGCAGTTCACTTTAAAATATCGTCAAACTGACTGCGTCCATAATGGCGGATTTATGCAAATAACTTGACTCTGCAAATTTCTACTTGAATTCATTATTCAGGTTTTGTGAGCGCCTAATCTATTCGGAGGCCGTTCCCTTTGCCAAATAGAAACGCAGACCAACACACGAAAACACGTAACCATTCATCCATATACTTCCATAAACGCACACATACACACAAATAAAGGCATATCCGCAAGGCAAACGCCGACGCACACCTGCTCATCCATTCACGTTTAAATAACCTTACGTATATATATATATATATATATATACATATATATATATATATATATATATATATATATATATATGTGTGTGTGTGTGTGTGTGTGTGTGTGCTTGTGTATAACATATATATATCTATATATACGTATATGTATATATATTTGCATATATACACACATATATACATATACGTATATATATATATATATATATACACTCTAATAGGCATAGCATAATGCATAAACACACGCGCACACACATGCACATACACACACATGCATAGAAGCATATACACAAGCGAATACAGACATCCTCCCATGCATCACGTTTAAATAACCTTACTTACATTCATATAAATATATATACATGCACGCACGCACACACACACACACACACACACACACACACACACACACACACACACACACACACACACACACACACACACACACACACACACACACACACACACACACACACACACACACACACACACACACACACACATATATATATATATATATATATATATATATACCTTGCAGGCACATGTATAGATTAACATACATGCATAGACGCATATATACCCATATACACACACATATATATGTGCGTTTATATACAAATGCAAGGGCGAGCACAATTAAAGACACAAATTTCCGCAACGTTGTGTATATAATCGTGATTACATACATGTATAGTATTCAGATATATATACACACAGTTGTTTAGTTATATACTATAACAATATATTTACATATCTACATTTTCGAATTTTACGTTCTCTTACTCCAACAAACGGAATAACATTGTTAAATGCAATATAGGAATAAGAAGAAAGATTTTTAGCTGTTATTAGTTGTTGTTTAACACCAGGTCATCCACCAGGACTATGATCAAAGACATTCCAGCCATGACTGTCTCTTCTCATTGGGGACATACACGGTTGTATTATCCGTTGTATTCTCCCCTCTCTTAAAACGTTGGAATTATTTTGATGGCGGTTTGACTGCTATTTCAAGCATATATGAAATCATTTCCATAAAGACTCTAATGTGAATCCGCGTACAGACTTCGTCGCTAAGTTACGGGAACGTAAGCGCACAAACACATGTTACCGAGTGGGGATGAGGGTGGACAAACGCAGATACACACACACACACACACACATATATATATATATATAAAAACCAGGAAACCTAATAGAATCTTAGAAATGCATTTGAAGAGATAAACAAGCAAGAGGAGATAACTTCAGTACTAAGGAAGGGGACATATGATAATATATTTTAGAAATAACAGCTAAATCTCACTTAAATCATACATCTATATGTGTGTGTTTGTACATAAATGTATTTATGCATGTTTATATAAGCAAAAGTACTCTATATATATATATGTATGTATATATGTACGTAAATGTGCACATATGTATATATCTATATATTTGTGTGTGTGTTTGTGTGTATGTATGTGTAAATATGCATATATATAACTGTATGCACATACATGTATATATTTACGTCTATACATATATGCATATGTATGTATATATACGCGTGTGTTTGTATGAGTGTACGTATGTGTAAGTATACAATCACACACACATACGGAAATGTTCCTGAAATATTTACAACTTCTAATCTGCAAGTCTATTTACTCACAAGAAATCACTTGTTACGTTGTTAGCTATTGATTTTCTGCATTCAATTGTATTTATCGATCTGTTTTTGTATGAGATACACCAACAATACACAGTTCTTTAGCCGTCACTTATCGACTGATAAATTTATTGAACACTCAAAAAAAAAAAAAATGAATAAATAAATAAATACATTCAGGAACAAAAATTTTGCCTTCATAATGTAAAGAAATTGTTGTAAGAATTATCTCCCGTTAACACCAAAAACATGTCACTCTCTACAAGTTGAAGAAGTGAAAATTGTAAACTTTGTGTGATATTTCCCAATACAAAGACAAGGACAAAGTATTGACACGCACACATACACACTTGAAATTTATAGAAAAACAATAAACGAAGACAGGCGTATGAACAAAAAGCAAGTGTATTAGTTTGACGCTCTGGAAAAATGAAAAGGTCTTTTACGTTTCGAGCCTAGGCTCTTCAACAGAAAGGACTAAGAGAAAATAAATAGAGAAAGAGATTGAAAACATTTTTAGATTTCAGCGGACCAGCATGGCGGTCCAGCATGGCGGTCCATCATTGCTATATATATATATATATATATATATATATATATATATATATATATATATATATGTTGCAAAAACACAGCGGGCAAGGACAACATACCTAGGACAAGTCTGCACATCTAGCATGGCATCCCCTCCTCTACGTATGTACCTGATGTGACACAAACTGCATAGATTGATACAACTCAGTTATATACACAATATCCTACCCATAACGGACAGCCGCTGGATTGGTCGAAACGATTGTTGTACTGAATAAAGACTAGTGCTAAATTACCAATTATTATCATTATCATCATTATTATTATTTTATTATTATTATTATTACTACTACTATTATTATTATTATTACTACTACTACTACTACTATTATTACTATTATTATTACTACTACTACTATTACTATTATTATTACTACTACTACTATTACTATTACTATTATTACTACTACTACTATTACTACTACTACTATTACTATTATTACTACTACTACTACTATTATTACTACTACTACTATTACTACTATTATTACTACTACTACTACTACTATTATTACTACTACTACTACTACTACTATTACTATTACTACTACTACTACTATTATTATACTACTACTACTACTATTACTATTATTATTACTACTACTACTACTATTACTATTATTATTACTACTACTACTACTATTACTATTATTATTACTACTACTACTACTACTACTACTATTACTACTACTATTATTACTACTACTACTATTATTATTATTTTATCCTGCCCCAAGCTCGATCTCCTGTTGACAGCCACTCCAGTCACGACCTTGTTGACGAATTATTATTGATTGAGAGCCTCTAAAATGTCCCACCCGCTCATACAACTACCACCATCACAAACTTTACTACTACTACTATTACTACTACTACTACTACTAGTACAGCTGTTTCTGCTGCTACTACTACTACTACTACTACTACAGCTGCTGCTGCTATTACTACTACTACAACTACTACTACTTCTACTACTACTGCTGCTGCTGCTGCTACTTCCACCAACACCAGCACAACATTACCATCGCAATCTCTACTACCACAATCGTCACCTCCATGACAAAGCAGACGATACTACACCACCACCGCCAACACCAGCGCCACCATCGTTAATGTCACCGTCGATACCATCACCAAAACTGACAGAGCCGACATCATCACCACCATTAGCGCCATTGACATCACCATCCCCACCACCATTACCGACACCGACCACATCATCGCCACCATTACCGTTAACGACGCCAGCACCATCAACACACCACCATTATCGTCACTACAATATCACCTTCATAATCACCACCACCACCACCACCACCACAACCAACACTACCACCACCATCAGCATCACAACCGTCACAACACACTACTAACTCTTCCACTATCCTCACGTTGACCACCACCACCACCACCACCGCCACCACTGCACGCCACTGACCCCATCACCACTAACACCACCGCCGCGACCACCTCCACATTAACAACAATAGTACTGTCACCGCCGAGTATGATTTATCATCCAGTAAAAGACAATGTCTCAATTTAACAAAAATCACAGCCCTACTCAACCCCTCCGAACCCTCCGTCTTCCCCGCCCCCGTTTCCCCACTTCAGCTCACTGCCTCCTCTATTCACACTGCATCAATGAAGGGAGGGCATGAACGCCACATAGCATCCCACCTCCTCCTCCTCCTCTAAATTAGTGAACTTTCATCTCTTAAACTAAACCACTACTACACGAATTACAATATGGCGGCCTGTTAGTAGAATTGGTAGAACGACTGGTAATATGGCGGAGGGTTGATACCATGGCAGACGACATGGTGGTTGGTTGGTTGGTAGAGGGACAAGCAATACGGCGGTAGATTGGCAGAATTGGTAAAAATACGGGCAAAATGGCGGCGGGTTGGTAGAACTGGTAGAGTGACAGGTATTATGACGGTGGATTGGTAGAGTAACAAACAATATGGCGACAGGTTGGCAGAATTGATTGCTAGAGTTGTTGGCAATATGGCGGCGAGTTGGTAGAGTTAGTAGAGAGTTAGCTATTATGACGGCGGGCTGGTAGAGTAACAGACAATATGGCGAAAGGCTGGTAGAATTGGTAGAGTGATAGGCAATATGGTGGCCGGTTGGTAGAATAGGGATGTTTTAATTGTGTGTATATATATATATATATATATATAAAGATTTACTTTTCGTAATGAGATTAAAAAAAACCCAAGGCTGTGTAGATTTTAGAACGTTTATAAATAGATCTTACGGCTGTTTCCAGGATATTTATTATATCCCTTCATCGGAGACGGAGTGAGAGGATAGTTAGGCAATAGTTCATCTAGATAAGATACGAAATACAGAGTGAATTGGAACGAAAATAGATGTGAGATATGCAGGGATAGTTGTATTTGTAAATCTATTATTTAGCCAGAATGGTATACATATAAGATTCCAATACCTTATGAGTAAAATCCAATAGATTCTTTAGAATTGGTCATTCCAAGTATAGAGTTTATACACAGTGTTATTGAATCAATGGTTATATATATATATATATATATATATATATATATATATATATATATATATATACTCATTATGATATAGCTTGTTACATAAAAACAGAGAAAAAGAATGAAGTTTTATGAAAATCTGTGAATGTTTGTGGAATATTCTTGGAATGAGTTTGAGATCTAAGGGAGCCCGATATTGATGGAATATTTGCGAAATTAGGGTGTTGGCAAAGGGGTGGGTTGCGGTAGTGGTAGTAGTGGAAGTGGTCATCATCTTATGTGTGGTTGTAGAAGTTATGAATGTAGTGATGATCGTTAGAGTAGTGGAAAAAATGGTAGAGGCGGTGCTGGTAGTTGTGACTGTAGTGCTGATGTCAGTGGTAATGATGGTGGTGGTGGTGATGATGATGGTGGTGGTGGTAGTGATGATGGTGGGGTGGAGTGATTGTGTTGGGGGGTGATGGTAGTGGTGGTGTTGATTGTGGTGGTAGTAGTGGTGGTGGTAGTAGTACTGGTGGTTGTGGTGGTGATGGTGGTGGTGGTGATTACAGTGGTGGTGGTGGTGTTGGTGGTGATGGTGGTGGTGGTGGTGGTGATGGTGATGGTGGTGGTGGTAGTAGTTGTGGTGGTAGTAGTAGTAGTGGTGGTGGTGGTAGTGGCGGTGATGGTGGTCGTGGCTATGTTAGCGATATTAAAAAGAGGGTTTTAAAAAAATGAGATGGGGAAGGGCGGCGGCGAGAATAAGGTCGGTGGGTGGGGTGGGATTGCGGGGCGGGTGGGTGGGGGGCGTTATTGTTAAAAATGTTGAAGAGTTAAATAGCGAAACGAATAAATTATAATTTGGATATAAAACTCGGGGGGGCTGGGGCTGGGATGGGGTGGGGAGGTAGAAGAGCGGTGAAGATACGGAGGAGAGTGAAGGTGGAGGGTGGGGGGTAAGTAGAGTGACGTCGAGGGTGGGAGAGATGAGGTCGGGTCTATTGGAGGTTGAGAAAGATTGGGGTAAGAAGTACAACAGCAATAGTAGTAGTAGTAGTAGTAGTAGTAGCAGTAGTTTGTTGGTGGTGGTGGTGGTAGTGGTGGCGAGGAGGAGGCGGAGTCGGTATGAATGGAGTAAGCGATGGTTTTTGCTGCGGTGTGTCGGTCGTTGAACGTCGATGATGCCGGGAGGTGATGACGTCGTCGGTCGGTTGAAGTGGTGGTGGTGGTGGGGTGAGCGGAAGGTTCGCGTGGAGGATGGTTAAATAGCCAGAAGAGGAACGGTTGGGGGGGGGGGAAGTCGTGGGTGGTGGTGGTGGTGGGGAGAAAAATAAAGGAAAAACCGTTTTGGAGTGTGAGAGAAACGAGGTGAAAAAATTTGAATCTGGGTTCACAAACCCATCCAGGATACGAGCAAGACAGGGGAAAAACGGCATAATAATAATAATAATAATAATTATTATTATTATTATTATTATTATTATTATCATCATCATTGTTGTTGTCAATGACAATTATGATTTTAATAAGTATAAGAATAATAGAGAAATTAGTTATAATAATTATTTTTATATTCAGTAATTACTATAATTTTAATAATTATAATAATAAAGTTGACAGCAGTAATAATGATTATTGCCAATGTTAACTATAATTTTAATAAGTAGAATGACAACAGTCCTGCCTAATAGTGGAACAAGGCCAGAAGTGTTTTTCTTGTAGGGGTAGTTGCGAATTGCATTGACCCCAGTGCTTGACTGGTACTTTAATTTATCGACCACGAAAGGATGAAAGGCAAAGTCGACCCCGGCGGAATTTGAACTCAGAACGTGAAGACAGACTCTGCCAGCTCGCCACCTTAATAATAATAATAATAATAATAATAATGATAATAATGATAATAATAATAATAATAATGATAATAATAATAATAATAATAATAATAATGATAATAATAATAATAATAATGATAATAATGATAATAATAATAATAATAATAATAATGATAATAATAATAATAATAATAATAATAATAATGATAATAATAATAATGATAATAATGATAATAATAATAATAATAATGATAATGATAATGATAATAATAATAATAATAATAATAATGATAATAATAATAATAATAATAATAATGATAATAATAATGATAATAATAATGATAATAATAATGATAATAATAATAATAATAATAATAATAATAATGATAATAATAATAATAATAATAATAATAATAATAATAATAATAATAATAATAATGATAATAATAATGATAATAATAATGATAATAATAATGATAATAATAATGATAATAATAATGATAATAATAATAATAATGATAATAATAATGATAATAATAATAATAATAATAATAATAATAATAATAATAATGATAATAATAATGATAATAATAATAATAATAATAATAATGATAATAATAATGATAATAATAATAATAATAATAATAATAATAATAATGATAATAATAATGATAATAATAATGATAATAATAATAATAATAATAATAATAATAATAATAATGATAATAATAATAATGATAATAATAATAATGATAATAATAATAATAATAATAATAATAATAATGATAATAATAATGATAATAATAATGATAATAATAATGATAATAATAATGATAATAATAATAATAATAATAATAATAATAATAATAATAATAATAATAATAATAATAATAATAATGATAATAATAATAATAATAATAATGATAATAATAATAATAATGATAATAATAATAATAATAATAATGATAATAATAATAATAATAATAATAATAATAATGATAATGATAATAATAATAATAATAATAATAATAATAATAATGATAATAATAATAATAATAATAATGATAATGATAATAATAATAATAATAATAATAATAATAATAACAATAATAATAATAATAGTAATAATAGATGCAAATAGGCCAGACATTATAAGGAAAGACTTCAAACAAAAGTCATGCCTCCTCATTGATATGACTGTCCCAATCGATATAAATGTATCTGTCAAGACCTACCAAAAACTGAGCAAGTTTAAAGATCTTGAAATAGAAATTGGCAAAATGTGGAACTTCAAGACTAAAACAATACCTGCTGTCATAGGTACCCTAGGAATGATAGCAAAAGGGGTTCATTGCTTACCTAGCTTAGATACCAGGAAACTCCAAAATGGCAGAAATTCAAATGATAGTGCTCATAGGAACCATCTATGTAAGCTTAAAATTGTCTTATGTTTTCTTAAACATTCTCTAGAACAATACTCTGCGCAAAACCAAATATATGACACCTTAGGCATAACACCAATTTGAACTCCTAACTTGTTGTCTTTTGAAGTCCCTGGGTGAGACTTGGAGCCAACTTGTACAAATACAAAGTAAAAGTCAAACATATAATAATAATGATAATTATTATTATTATTTAACTATTATTATTATTTGGAGCATGTCGTGTTATCTATCGTCTTCATATTTTGTTGGATGGAAAGCATTGAAATCATAATTATGGTTATTGCGTCGAGCTTGCAGAATCCTTAGTACGCGAGACATTGATTTGAGAGTGGTTAAGTCGACCCACCCACCCTACCCTGCCCCACCAAAACGATGGAAGACAAAATCGACCTCAGCAGAATTTGATCTCGAACGTAAAGACGGACGAAATGCCGCTAAGCATTTTGCCCTTGCGCGCTAACGATTCTGCCAGCTCGCAGCAAATATGGCCGCCTGTTCCTCCTCTTCCACAAATCCCACCACCACCACCACCACTACTAGTACGACTCCCACTGCCACCACCATCAATAACTCTACCCCTTTCTGTTTGCAATAATATTTAACGGTTCTTCAGACCGATTATATTTTCAAGTAGAGTAAGAGGCGGCGGTTTAGTGTGTGTTGATATCTCTACACTCGGATCGGACAGCATTTAAGAGTGAGACCAAAGGTGTAGCTGAAGTGGGGGATCGAGAGAGCATTTCTATTATCTATGCCTGTGTGTGTGTGTGTGTGTGTGTGTGTGTGTGTGTGTGTGTGCGTAAGTATCCATCTGTGAAGACGGAGCATTCACCATATTTATATACGTATATATATATATATATATATATATATATATATATATATATATATATACACACACACACACATTTCTTCAATATTTACGCAATTATGCGCGCGCGCGAGCGTTGTTCCTTTTATTCTTTTAATGGTTTCGGTTGAGGGACCGCGGCCATGCTGGTGCACCGCCTTGTTTTTGTATTTTGTTTCTTCGTTTATATATATATATATATAACATATATGCAACACGCCTATACACATGTGTACCGACGGATACATGTGTGTGTGTGTGTGTGCGTATGCGTACATGTGTGTGTGGGGGGGGGGGGAGCGCGCACGTGCACGCGTGTGTGTATTTCTACTTATCTATTATCGCCTAACTAGAAACCTCTCTATACCACAAAAACAAGCATTCACACAATCTCTTACACACACATGCTCGCACACACTCTCAGACACACTCTTTCACTCACACACATACACAAAAGACTTGCACACAGTCACACGCATACACACCCAAACACCCACCCACACATGCGCACACACGGAGTCCCACCCCTCCTCACACCCCCACTCAAGGTCCCTACTTACAAAGGCCACAGTCAATATCCCACAAAGCCTACGTCATCTCCATTGTCACTAATGATATTTTCTATGGCCGTTCTATTAATTTGGCCCAACTTTAAATTTCCGTCCCCCTCTCCCGCCCTACAAACCAGCAGCGCTCCCTCTCTCCCTTACCCCTTTCCTCATCTCACCCCCATTCTTTAATCTCCTTCCAAAACCCCTTGGCTATCGCTCAGTTACGACCAACCAACTCAAAACCAAACCTCTCGACTCATCCATCTTTACTAATTTCAACTACCACAGTGATCCTTTCTAATATAGGCACAAGGCCTGAAATTTGGTGGGGTGGGAGTGGGGTTGATGGTGGTGGCGGATAATCAATTACAATGACCCCAGTGCTCGACTGCTTCTTATTTTATCGACCCTTTAAAGAATGAAAGGTAATGTTGACCTCAGTGGAATTTGAACTCAGAACGTAAAGACAGACGAAATGATATTCTTTTCTACTCTAAGCCCAAGGCCCAAATTTTGCGGGAAGGGACCAGTCGATTAGATCAAACCCAGTACGCAACTGGTACTTATTTTATCGACCTCGAAAGGATGAAAGGCAAAGTCGACTTTGCCTTTCATCCTTTCGAAGTCGATAAATTAAGTACCAGTTACGCACTGGGGTCGATGTAATCGACTTAATCCCTTTGTCTGTCCTTGTTTGTCCCCTCTATGTTTAGCCCCTTGTGGGCAATAAAGAAATAAGAAACATTAGCACGCCGGTCGAAAGGCTCAGCTGTATTTCGTCTGTCTTTACGTTCTGAGTTCAAATTCCGCCGAGGTGGCTTTGCCTTTCATCCGTTCGCGGTCGATAAATTATTCTTTGTGAGCCTAGTACTTATTCTATCGGTCTGCCGATTCACTAAGTTACTTTGGGCAGGCGTCTTCTACTATAGCCTCGGGTCGACCAAAGCCTTGTGAGTGGATTTGGTAGACAGAAACTGAAAGAAGCCCGTCGTAAATATATGTGCGTGTGTGTGTCAGTCTCGTTCCTCCTCTCTCTCCTTCTAACTCTCCGTTTGTTTCCCCCTCTCACCTTCTCTCTCTCTCTCTCTCTCTCTCTCTCTCTCTCTCTCTCTCTCTCTCTCTCTCTCTCTCTCTCTGACAATCCACACTTGCTAGCTTTTCCCTTCCTCTCTCCGTCCGTCTATCTCACTCCCTTTACTTTTGTCTTTCTCACTCCATCTCTATGTAATCTCTCCTACTTTCTCTTCCTCTCTCTACCTGTTTATCCCCCCTCTCTCTGTCTCTCTCTCTCTCTCTTTCTCTCTTACTATCACCCTTCGTTCCCCCCTCACTCTCTTTCTCCCCCCTCGTTTCCTTCTCTCTATGATATTACTATATCAGCGAATGTCATCGTTCGTGCTGGTCTTGAAGTGAAGTTAGACTATTTCTTATTAGCTAACGTTTAAACAACAACAACAACAGCAGCAGCAGCAGCAGCAGTAATAGTAGTAGTTGTTGCTGTTGTTGTCCATGTAAATTCACCAAAGCCGACAGTTTTTGTTTGCAATGTCTAACACACACACACACACACATTCTCTCTCTTTACATCTTTCTTCCTCTCTTCTCGATTCTGTCTCTCCTCCCCCCGTTACGCGATGATTTTAACCTATAAACAGAAGACAATTGACGTGAGAACACATTAACATACACTCGACTGTGTACAGAGGGAGCCACCTTCCTTCCTGTCCAGCCCTACCAACCGCATAACCCCTTCCTTTCTCTCTTTCTCTCTCTCTTTCTCTCTCCATCGCTCTTTCTCTGTCTGTCTGTCTGTCTCGGTCTCTCTCTCCTATTCATATTCTGTGCCCCACCCCAGTGAGAGATGCACAGACGTATCCAGGCAAGCGTGAACGTAAATATGCGTATGAGCAGCCAACCTACCTTGGGGGAAAGGAAAATTAACAAATGGAGAGGAAAAAGGGAAAAAAATAAAACAAAAAAAAAGAAAATAAAGAAAACAAAAACGAGAGAAAGAAAGAAAGGTTTGAGCGAACCCCCTCCCCCACCTCCGCTGTCATCACCGTCACCGCTACTTCTGCTGACGGAGGAAAAAGAACAAGACAAAAACAACAACAAAAAAACTGTTTGAGAAAGGATTAATAGAAAATTGATAGATTAAATAAACGATAAAAATATAATAAAAATATATTAAATATACATACATTCATTATATATATGTGTGTGTGTGTATAAATAGACATATATACATATATGTGTGTGTGTGTGTACAATATATATATACCAGCATGACCGCAGCCACTTGGCTGAAACACATAAATAAATAAAAAATACATATATATTTGTACGTATATACTTTTTAATCTTTTATCTTGTACTTGTTTCAGTCATTTGATTGCGGCCATGCTGTAGCACTGCCTTTAAGTCGAACAAATTGACTTCACGACGTATTCTTTGTAAGCCTGATACTTATTCTATCGGTATCTTTTGCCCAGCCGCTAAGTTACGGGGACGTAAACACATCAACATCGGTTGTCAAGCGATGGTGGTGGTGGTGGGGGGCACAAACACTGACGCGAATACATACATTCATATATGTGTGTGCGTGTGTGTGTGTGTTTATACGACGCTCTCCTTTCAGTTTCCGTCTGCGAAATCCACTCACAAGGCTTTGGTCGGCTCGGGGTTACAGTAGAAGGCACTTGCCCAAGGTGCCAGCTATGGGTCTGAACCCAGAACCATGTGGTTGGGAAGCAAGTTTCTTACCACGGGGCCACACCTGCACCTAATTATATATACATATATATATATATATATATATATATATATATATATATATATATATAACATGCATATATATATATATATATATATATAAAACATGCATATATATATATATATATATATATATATATATATATAAAACATGCATATATATGTCTCTATATACACATGTACGCATACATACATATAAATATCTATCACTGTGTGTGTATGACGGACGTTTACGTCGGTTCCCACGTATGAGCGTCCACTTGCTTTCATTAAGTGGAGTACCTGCTTATTTAATTAATGACGGTCGTACCCGAGTACTTTATGCGCGTGTTTACGTGTAACGTAATTTTCAGGTAGAGTTGTCTTAGGTATAACGTGGTTGGAACTTTGAACCGAGTTTCATCTATCCGGCACCCGAACAGTTTCCTTCCAAATTTTAACTTACGGACCTTGCAGCACCCAGCAGTGTCTATTGGAGGGTGCGAACTCGCTGACTCAAGGTTGCGAACTGATTAAACACACAAAAGCACACACAAACACACACACACACACACAGAATGAGGGAAGAAGAGAGAGAGAGAGACAGAGAAAGAGATATAGAGAAATAGACAGGGATACATAGATATTGGTGTTTAAAATGGATAGATAGATAGACGGACAGACAGACAGACAGACAGACAGACAGATAGATATCCAACGCACACTTGAGTGTATACATGTGTGAGCGTATCTCTGTGTGTATGTATACACACACACACACACACACACATACACAGTGCTGCTGCTGCTGATTCTTTTCATTCTTTGGACTTTCCGTTTCCCTTTTCAATGAAGAGATATGCTCGAAACGTTAAAAAATCTCTCTTTTTTACCAACCGTCAATCTAATGCATTCCATGTACACAGCCTCTTGTTGTTTGTTTTTGTTATTTTCAATGTTTGCTTATTCGATTCGATTATATATATATATATACATATAAATATATAGTCACTTTGCTACAATAGCGACAACATGAATTTCTTCCATATTCTTACTCTGTTAAAATAGTTAAGAAAAATTATATTAACGTGTCCTGTCTTAGGTGTATAGTTAGTTGTTCGACTTCTGCTTTTGTACTAAAAAGTTTAGAGTTCTACGTAGATTATCGTCA
>NC_142945.1:48826852-48829352 GCF_046866305.1 Octopus bimaculoides | reverse complement strand
TATATATATATATATATATACACATATATATATACACGCACACATACATATATACGGCAGTGTGTTGTTATGTAAATTTGTACTACTACACGTATCTATCCGTATTTGTGTATATTTGATGTCTTTAAGCAAACAGAACGTCCCATTAATCATGCAAAACCGAATTGAAGAATGTTAGCCGAAAGCTACAAGTTAACAATGCGAAAATCAAAATATTGAAATCTTGACAATGAGCGAATGTCGCCGAAAGCGTCCAATAAATGACTTAGCGATAATTGAGTTTATTTATGCATCAATTCGACTTTCACAAAAACCTATTAGGTTCCGTTGAATAAATAGAGCAGAAGAGGAGAAGGAGGAGGAGCGACAGAAGTAGATATGTAGAGGAGATAGACTTGAATCACTCTGCCCCGTTCTTGGCTCTCTCATATTTTTCCTGTTATGTTACACTATCTATCTATCTATCTCTCTCTCTCTCTCTATCTATCTATCTATCTCTTCCTCCCTCCCTTTCTCTGCTTAGTTTTCTTTTGTCGTTCATACTGAACCACTATGTGTATGTGTATACATATACATACATATATATGTGTGTGTGTGTGCGTGTGTACTTCTATCCACATATAAGTATATACATACATACGTATATATATATACATATATATATATATATATATATATATACATACATGAATGGATGTTTATGTATATGCATGTATATTTGTATATAAATATATACATGTGTATATGTATATAGATATATATATGTATATACATATATGCATGTATTCTTTTATTTCAGTCATTTGACTACGGCCATGCTGGTTCACCGCTTTTGTTGAACAAACCGACGCCAGGACTTATTCTTTGGAAGCCTAGTTCTTATGCTATCGGTCTCTTTTCCTGAATCGCTAAGTTACGGGGACGTAAACACACCAGCATCGGTTGTCAAGCGATGTTGGCGGGGACAAGCACAGACACACAAACACACACACACACATAGAGAGAGAGAGAGAGAGAGAGAGAGAGAGAGAGAGAGAGAAAGAGACCAAAATGTACGTACGCCGCTATATTTTTATATATATAAAAATACAAAAATGGGACAAGATCGCAAAACATCCGAACAGTTAGGTGATACAAAAAAGGGACCACAAAATATCCAGACAGACGATACAAGGAAAACAAGGGCGGGTCATTCGGAGTTTTCTTTCCTCAGTCGAGTTCCAGATTATATATGTACGTATACATGACTGTTCATATCTATATGTGCATATCCTAGAAACACACACATGTGTTTATGAATGTATGTACGTTTATATTTACATATGCATATTTACATATATATTCGTTATGGTGGCTGTCGACACGTTTTCGAGTATGACCATGATTTGCGCTAAAATTTCTGATTTAGGGCCTTTGTGTCATGGCTGCCATAAAGCGGAGACATACAATAGATATGACAAAAAACATTCCATATCAAACACTGACTTCATTGGTAAAGACGTTAGATCATTGGACGATATGTTTTACGTCATTTGTTCCCTCTCTTTACGTACGGAGTTTAAATCCAACGGAGGTCGACAAAATAACGTACGAATCAAATACTGTGGTGATTATAATCGAATCTAATTACACCCTGCCCGCTACAGCTTATTGTCCCTTGCACCAACATTGGAAACAATCAGTATTTCTTATTTGAACAACATATTCTCTGTCTCTTTACGTGCTGAGTTCAAATTTCGTCAAGGTTGAGTATTGAGGTCGGTGTAATCGACTTAACCCAGCCCCACAAATTACTAGCGTTGTGCCAGAATTTCAAACCATTATTATAATTATTGGCGAGCCGGCAGAATCGTTAGCGCGCTGGACGAAATGCTTAGCGGTATTTCGTCTGCCACTGCGTTCTGAGTTCAAATTCCGCCGCGGTCGACTTCGCCTTTCATCCTTTCGGGGTCGATAAATTAAGTACCAGTTACGTACTGGGGTCGATATAATCGACTTAATCCGTTTGTCTGTCCTTGTTTGTCCCCTCTGTGTGTAGCCCCTTGTGGGCAGTAAAGAAATAGGTATTTCGCCCGTCGCTACGCTCTGAGTTCAAGTTCATTTTTAGTATTCTCGTTCGTGAGAGCAGTCGAGTTTATTTCAGATATTCTCATTTTAAAAACCATCTCTGGCTAATCGTTGAGAGGACGTTGGTGTTGCCTTGGCGGAGGATTGCGTTCTCTGAATGTTATTATTAAGATTATTTTACTGTATGACTTTCGCGGAAACGTCGTTCCGTTTACTCAAAGACAAATGATCACTAAACCCTGGACAGAAACCGGTGTATATTCAATAAGATCGATTTCTCTATATGACTGATAATTGTTTTTATCGACTACATTTGGTTGATAAAATCGAATTACCGCCACAGAATGTCATTTATGTCGCTGTTTTATAATTAGCGGTTAGGTGTTTCTACTGGCATCCTGTAGATCAGTGTTCAAATATTGCCCAGGTCTCT
>NC_142945.1:48806852-48819352 GCF_046866305.1 Octopus bimaculoides | reverse complement strand
TTCCATCAATCTTTTTCTTCCTCTCCATTTTCAATAATAATAATAATAACAACAACAACAGTGATGATTATGATGATAATAATAATAATGATAATAATAATAATAATAACAATGATAGCAATAATTATTGTTGTTTTTGTTGTTGACATTAATAACGTCATTAAATTTAATATTAGCTTTAATTTCATTAATATTGCAATCCCCCTCTTTCTCCTAAAATAATAATAGTCACCACCACCACCACCATCACTACCATCATCATCATCCTCGGTACCAACATCAAAACCTTCATCACAATCTTGGTCAGCATAATGATCGTCACCGTAGTCGTCGACCCCCGTCGTCGCCCGCCACCGCTGCCGCCCGCCACCGCTGCCGCCCGCCGCCGCCGCCCGCCACCGCTGCCGCCCGCCGCCGCCGCCCGCCACCGCTGCCGCCCGCCGCCGCCGCCCGCCACCGCTGCCGCCCGCCGCCCTTGCCTTCAGCATCAACATCATCAGCAGCAGCAACAGCAGCAGGAACAACAACAATATCATGTTCTGCAGTTCCTCTTGTTGCTGTACTCCTTATCGTGCGCCATCTTTGTTGTTAATATAGAATTGATTATAATTACTGAAAATACAACACAGACAGCAACTGTAGTCCACGGTGGCTGATGGGTTCCTCCTGATAGGCTTCTCCTGATGGTCTTCTGAATGCTTTAGTATTTTGAAAAATTCACACAGCCCTCATCGTCATTAATATCAATATTTTAATGGATGCAAGGAAGTCGTTATTATTTTATAATTACTTTTCTGAGTAAGAAACACGTAAATATGTTCATATATATATATATATATATATATATATATATATATATATATATATATATATACATGGGTATCTATGACGGAGTAGAAGTTTCAGATATGGTCGGATTATATGTAACCTACATACAATGAAAAATAGAACAAGATTCAACAGAACAGGACTTTACAGAAACGACGGTCTCACATTATTCCACAAAATGAAGGGTCATGACAGGACAAACGCTAATTAGTATAGTTAACATATTAACATAAATGAACACAATAAATACAAACCAGCACTATTTCTAACGTAATTCCAGCGAAGAAAAAGGAAATAGAAACTTTAAAAATTTATCCACGATCATATTAGAATCAATATTAGTAGACATGTAATTTAGCTCTTGCTGGCAGGTATTGTAACAAGGGGAAATAACTAGAGCAAACAAACCATATCAGATTGTACTAAACACTCTAATAGTGATATAATCTTGCATGATCAGCCCTGTAGTTTAAATGTCTCCACAAATGTTGCTAGAATCTTTCTAGATTAAATTAATAAGCACTTCCCCACGTTACACAAGTTTCTTGTCGAAGAAAGCAATATAGAGATCACATGTGAAGTCATTCGAGTTACAAGGAGTAAGTCACCAACTTATTACCTATATATATAGATAGATATATATATACACGCACGCACAAACACATAGATAGATAGATAGATAGATAGATAGATAGATAGATAGATAGATAGATAGATAGATAGATAGATAGAGGAATCAAATCCTGGATATGTATATAAATGGTTACGAAACAAACTTCTTTACCAGACGGCCATGCTTATGCCTAAGAATGTATATATTTCTACACACATCCTAGAATGTATATTTCTACACACACACATACACACATAAATACACACACACATACACAAACACACATGCAAACATGAAATATGAGAGAAGAAATTCTAAGCATGGACGAATGAATGAAAGATTGAACCGGAAAACTAATGTTACTTCCGCCATTGACCCTGAGAGGGCGCTGTATCGAATTCAAAAACTAACTGTTCCCACTCACCCCCACCAAATCATCACCATCACCATCATCATCATCAACAACAACAGCAACAACAATTTCAAGAAATAACTAAATGACTATTTGATAACTACCCTCCACCCAAACGTCCGCCTCTCTCTTCCTCTCCCTCTCGTTCTCTCTCGTTTAATGATCTCGAAGCTGGTTGCTACACATCATTACTTTCAGAATTACCTCCTCCTTTTTTTTCCCCACTTCCTTTTTTTTTTTCCTAATCCCTCCATCAAAAACCACACTCATCACTACCACAACCACCATCACCACAGCAACAACAACAACAACTACTACTACTACTACTAAAGCGATCCAGTGTTTAGAGACGTCATCGTTAACATTCTCTCTACAGAAGCATAAAATACACACACACACATACACATGACACTCACGCACTTCCATACATATTATCTTACATATAGTAAACGCTGCGGAACACCCTCGCCTGCCATAAATGTGTGTATGCGTCTGTGTGTATGTATGTATGTATGTATGTACGTACGTACGTACGTACGTATATATATATATATATATATATATATATATATATACAGACACACATGCACACACGTGTGTGTGTGTGTGTGTGTGCAAAATATTGGTTTTGCTCCAGTTGGTTTCCTCTTGAGGTCCTCGCTAGACGTGGTTAAATTCCGGATCATCCCAAACATTAACATATGTTAATGTGTTCTTCCAATTCTACTGACCACTTTTTTACCTTAGTCATTAACACTAGCGTATATATATATATATATATATATATATATATATATATACATATATGTTTGCATGTGTGTATATATATATATATATATATATACGCGCAGGCCTAGTTGCGTGGTAAGAAGCTTGCTTCCCCAACCACATGGTTCCGGGTTCAGTACCACTGCGTGGCAGTTTGAGCAAGTGTCTTCTACTATAGCCTCTGCCCGACCAAACCCTTATGAGTGGATTTGGCAGACGGAAACTGAAGGAAGCTCGTTCGATTGATCGCTAGCCACTAAACCTTTTTCTCTCTCTCTCTCTCTCTCTCTCTCTCTCTCTCTCTCTCTGCTTATTTCTGCGTTCCTTTCTGCTGAAGAGCGTAGGCTCGAAACGTCAATGAGTTTATCACTTCCCGAGCGTTAAACAAATATATCTGTTTGTTGTTTACACACCCGACTTCGTCTTTTTTTTTTTTTTGTAAATTCCAACTATATATATATAGTTGAAATTTACAGAAAAACAAAAGACGAAGACAGGTGTATAAACAACAAGCAGGTGTATTAGTTTGACGCTCAGGAAGGTGAGAAAGTGTTTGATTCGTCGGCGTTCGCTGTCTTTACAAAGGTAAAACGGGGTCCATTTCAGTTTGGCCTCTGGTATCTAACCTTTCACCTGTCCAGCATGGAAGGACCCCATCAGGAGCTTTATCCTTGTTGGCATAGCTCTTACGGCCATTGAAGAACTCAAGCCACCAAATCGCAACAAGGGCTGGACCTCCTGGTGGATTTGTATACATACATACATACATACATACATACATACATATATGTCTGTGTGTGCTTGTGTGTGTATGTGTGTTTGAGAATGCTCTGTGTGTGTTTGAGTGTTGATGTGTGTGTGTGTGAATGTGTTTGTGTGTGTGTTACCTTTATCGTAGCAGAATCATTAGAGTGTTGGATACTATCATGCTTAGAAATACGTTCTGGGTTCAAATCTCACTGCCGTCAACTTAACCTTTTTACCCTTTTCTTTTCTCTGTCTCTTTCTCGCTCTTCTGTCTCACTCTCAATCTTCCCTCCCTCTTTCTCTCTCCCTCTCTCTCTATCTACTCTTCTTTCTTTCACCTTTCCTATTTCTTTCTTGCTTTCCATTTCAAGCACTCCCGAATTCGGAAACACACACTCTTCCACACTTTCACTGCTCTTTTACATGTACTCACACGTCATTCACACACAAACACAAACACACACACACACACACACTAACACACACACATACTAACACACACACATACTAACACACACACACTAACACACACTAACACACACACACACACACACACACACACACAATTCCATTCATCTCTCTTCAGTCTCCCACAATCATTCTCTCTCTCTCTCCCTATCTCTATCTATCTATCTATCTTTCTAATCTATCCGTCTCTTCCCACTCCCTTCTCCACCTACTCTATGTCACGTGATCTTTGTTCCGACTGGAAGCAAGTTTCACTGACAAATCCACCGGCTCACATTGAAAATACATCAGTCTTCTTCCGCTGCTGTTGCTGCTGCTAATAATGATGATGATGTTGAACTCTACTTACGACCCATTACACACAACAACAAGAGCAACAATAACAACAACAACAACGACGACGACTATAGCGATGACTACAGTTACAAAAACATTAACCAACATGTACAACAATAACAACAACAACATACACAACAATAACAATATCAACAACAACTAGCTAAGACTAACACCTTGGTTTCATATGCACAAACTTAAACACATGTATCATCATCATCATGATCATGATCATGATCACCATCATCAACATGACTATCATCGTCGTCATCATCACCATCATCATCATCACCCTCATCCTCATCATCATCATCGTCATCATCATCAACTGCAGCCGCATCATCATCATCATCGTCGTCATTTAACGATCACCTTTCTGTGCATGCATGCGTCAGATGGAATTTATTGAAGCATATTTTTTGCGACCGGATGCCCGTTCTCGCCCGTTCCCATGCAAAGTAATATTTCGCCATTGCCAGACAATTATATATATTCTTTGCTTTTTGACGCTGATGTACATTCAGGACTATCAAAACAAGAATACACACACACACGTATGCATCTATGTACACACATGACTAACTTTCAGTCTCCGTCTGCAAAATTCATTTACAACACTTACATGAGTTGTCGCGCAGTGAGAGTGAACCCGAGACGACGTGGCTGGAATGTAGGATTCTTAATCACCATCACCTGCGCGCCGATATATCACGTGATCGCGTGGTCGATCAGACTATCGGGTGTTGTTATACATCGCTGATCACAATGCAATTTGCATGGTTTTAGCTTTCGAATGATACCACCTCGCTGGAGCAACGTGAAATAAAGTGGTTTGCTTAAGAACACAACGTGCGCCTACGGCTCTGTCCAGGAATCGAACCCAGGATCTTGCGATCGTAAGTGGAACGCACCCTACCACTATGCGACTTCGACCTAACCACTAAGCCACGCGCCTTCACACACATGCATTTATATGTTGTTGTTGTTGGCACTCCGTCGCTTACGACGTCGAGGGTTCCAGTTGATCCGATCAACGGAACAGCATGCTCGTGAAATTAACGTGCAAGTGGCTGAGCACTCCACAGACACGTGTACCCTTAACGTAGTTCTCGGGGATATTCAGCGTGACACAGTGTGACAAGGCTGACCCTTTGAATTACAGGCACAACAGAAACAGGAAATAAGAGAAAGTTGTGGTGGAAGAGTACAGCAGGGTTCACCACCATCCCCTGCCGGAGCCTCGTGGAGCTTTTAGGTGTTTTCGCTCAATAAACACTCACAACGCCCGGTCTGGGAATCGAAACCGCGATCCTATGACCACGAGTCCGTTGCCCTAACCACTGGGCCATTGCGCCTCCACACATTTATATGTATGTATACATAAATTCACAAACCCATACATCATTTTCAAGCTGAATAGACATAGGAGACATTGTTTGAGGAACATCACTTCACCTGCTTCCTCTTTACACTCACATTTATAGTCTTTCTTCCTTTCTTCCTTCTGTATCTATTATAATCGCGTTCTTAGTTGTCATAGTCGTCGTCGTCGATTTATTTCTCGTTGTTGTTGTTGTTGTTATCGTCTTTCTTATTGCCGTTTAATATATATTTTCTTCTACATAATCATCTCTTTCTTCAACCTTACATCCCAACAGCTGTTACATAACCCTGGGATTAACTTGTGGCGGTGATGGTGTATGTGGCTGTCATGTCATTGTGTTTCATTGTCAGATTCGTTTTGGTCTTGCTGTAGTGGCGCTAGTGCTGGTGGTAGTGGTGGGTATGTTGTAGTTGTAATTCGTCGTGGTAGTTCTTATGCTGTAGCATTCAAACCGGAAGTTGTGGTAATAACAGTATTTTTCTTCTTGGGGTACTAAGAGAAATAACAACGGTGGTGGTTGTAGTATAGCATTGTTGTATAGGTAGTAACTAGTATGGTTAGGATGTTTATTTTGTAATGTTGGTGTTGCAGTGGCTGTTGACTTTGGCTTGTTATTGTTGTTTTTAGTTTGTCTGTGCAAATCAACGATGCGTTTGATGGAAGGCATTCCTGCCATAACGATCCCATCCAAATTTAGGTATAAAGTTTTCTCATCATTTCGTCGATTTTCAGAGTGAAGGACTAATATCCGAAACGTCAAGGTCTCTGTCTTCCTTTCCTTCAAGACTTGAAATAGCATCATATTTATTGGTCTGTGTTTTTTTCAGTGTTAGTTTCAATTTATGATTTCATTTTTGCATCAAATACTCGCATACGCATACACACACACACACACACACACACACACACACACAGAGTACTATACCTTGGTTCAAGTATTTTCCCGTCATTTAACTCTGAAAAGTTCTTGTGTGCTTGTAGTAAATCCCTATTTTGCTACGTTTCTTAAGAGGGTATTTACAATTTGCTTATATAATATCGGACCCTTCTTATATACATAAGCCTCTTGGACACCGACTTCCCTGGTAATTCATCGCGCTGCCGGCACCTAAATATGCATATTTAATTAACATTTATATTTATTGCTATTATCAACTGAAGAAAATGCTCTACTTCTGATATTTAAAAAAAAAACAGAAATTATGAAAGATAGCAATGTTAGCAGCAACAGCTTATGTAATCATGAAAATATTACGTCATTAATGTCAAAGTTATGAATATCGTGATAAAAGTGAAACCGGTAGATCACATAGATACTACACTGCGTTACTATAGTTTACAACGTGAAGAAACGCATCATTATATATATATGAGTATGTATGCATGTGTGTGCGCGCGCGTGTATATGAGTGGACACACTTTGTTAAAGAGTGTCAGAGGATAATGATGGTAGTGTCACTCGTTAAAAGTTATGGAGAGGACGGGTCAGTTCCCAAAACTGATCCATTTCTCTAATGCCTATATCACTTTAGAATTCTGTTTTCCCTGTTAATGAAGCCAGTTTGGTCAAACAGGTACGCCGTCGTCTTGGCTTGTCGGTCGGTCGGTCGGTCGGCTGACTGGTTGTAAGTCTGCAATGGCTGGTTGACTGGCGAGCTGACTGGTTGGCTGTTGATCTGCGGGCTCGATGTCTAACTCGTGTCTGGTTATCTCCATGTCCAACTGTTTATTCAATGGTTACTTCCCTCCACCCACATATCCGGTCACGTGCCTCGGTGTGAGTGTGTGTTGAGGTGTTGACGGGAGCGTTACCAACTTTTTAACTTTCCACCCCGCCACATAATATCTGCCCCTCACATCTCTGTGCATTTAGCTCCTCTTTACTACTACTACTACTACGACTACTACTACTACCACCAGCAGCAGCACATCTAGCACCAGAATGGAGTGTACGTCTTTGCTGTCGCCAAGTATTCCTCCCCACGCTACCTCCATACACCCACTCACCCCCGATCCCGTTGACAAGATTTCGCTCCCTCCTCCCTCACCTCACTAAACAACTTAATTAGGAAGTGAGTGTCAGACAATAAATGTGGCGCTGATAGCGCCCCCTGCTGTCAAACGACGGCATCGCTTCTCGAACCAAACACCGTTAAATGTGTGAGTGTGTGTGTGTGTGTGTGTGTGCATGCGCAAGAGAGTGTGAATGCAATGCAGTTGTGCGACTGTGTGAGTGTGTGTGTGTGTATGCGTGCGCATACGTTTGCGCGCGCGCGCGCGTGTGTGTGTGTATGTGTGTGTGATTCGAGTGTTTATATATCTATATATCTTTACATTTATGCGTATAAGAACGTATACACATATATGTTCGAATATGCATAGGCACAAAGACACGCAGAAGCACACACACACTCGTACACACACACGCGCAGCACACACACACGCATACACATATATGTTAACGTGTACAGAAACACACATATGTGTGTGCATGTATGTGTGTTTGTGCATGTATAGATGTATGCGTGTGCATGTATAGATGTGTGTGTGTGTGTGTGAGTTTGGAATATATTTCAATAATTCTGCGTACAATTGCAAACGTACCGCTGCCACAATACGAACTCTCCACCCCAGATTAACACACGTGTGTACACGTGTATATGTGTGTGTGTGTATGTTTGTGTGCGTGTGTATGTGTGTGTATCTATATGTGTGTGTATGTTTGTGCGTGACTGACGTGCGAAACGCTATGGACATGTGCGTATATGACGTGTCAGCGTTACGTGGTGTGTGTGTGTGTGTATATTATGTGTGGATGGGGTGTACATGTGTGTATATATGACATGCAGACGTATGTGTGTGTGTGTGGTGGGACGTGTATATATGACGTATTAACGAGTGTATATTAGCCCCTCGTACGTGTAACAAACTATTATGAAGTGACATTAAAATTTACAACAGAGAATGCATCTAGGTCCATGTGTACGTGTGTGTGTGTGTGTGTGTATTTGCTATGACGGTGTAATTGCGATGTGCGTGTAAGTGTGTATTTGTACGTGTAACAGTGTGTGTGTGTGTGTGTGTGTGTGTTTATGTGTGTATACATACGTCACTGCTGATGTAGGTTTCCTATGGGAGGCAATGTGGTGCTCGGTGAGTGCGTGTTTATGTATGTGAGTGTGTAAGTGCAAATATGAAACATAAGTGTGTGTGTGTGTGTGTGTGTGTGTGTGTGTGTGTGTGTGTGTGTGTGCAGTGCTCTTTTCTCTCTCTCCCCTTCTCTCTCCTTCTCTCACTCTTTCTCTATCTTTATATATATATATATATATACATATATCTATGCATGCATGTATGTATACAAGCACGTATATATTCACGCATGCATGTTTGCATGTATGTATGTATGAATGTACCTTTGTATGCATATATGCAAGAATGTATGTATGCATGTATGTACGTATGTATGCATGTATGCATGTATTTATGTACGTATGCACGAATGTATGAATCTATGTATGTATGCATGTATGTACGAATGTATGAATGTATATACGAATGTACGTACGGATGTATGTATGTATGTATGCATGTATGCACAGAGCTGTATAATCAGTCAAATATAAATGTAAGAAACGCATTATAGATTTTTCTGCATTACATATTTTTGTTTGTTACAAGGAAAAGCTTCTCTGGAAAGTGAACGCGCGTGCGCACACACGCGCGCGTGTATGTGTGTGAGAGAGAGAGAGAGAGAGAAAGAGAGAGACACATAGATAGAGAGAGAGAGAGAGAGAAAGAGAGAGACAGATAGATAGATATAGAGAGAGAGAGAGAGAGAGAGAGAAAGAGAGAGAGAGAGAGAGAGAGAGAGAGAGAGAGAGAGAGAGAGAGAGAGAGAGAGAGAATGATACATTTCCTCCCAATCATAAAAATGTGCGTGTTTGTTGACATGTACTTATTTCCACCTGTGTGTATTTGTATTTATAGACGGTAACACCCAATATCTAAAAGCGATAATCAAACTTCGACCGCTGCCATTAATGATCTAAACACAATTAATAATTAATTAGTTCACTGAGGTCTATGGATTCCGATATAGATTGAACCAAAAACCCTATGATATTATTTAATGCCCAAACCTCTGCCACATCTCAATATGTTCAAATCTGAATTTTATTGATTAATTCCAATGGATTTTTCATTCTTCTTTCATTACCTTAGGTGTAGCTAAGTGGTTAATAACCTTGCTTCTTAACCGTGAGTTGAAGGGCGTGGCTTAATGGTTAGGTTATTCGACTCCCGATCATAAGCTTGTTGGTTCAATTTCCGAGACAGCGTTGTGTCATTGTGCAAGACACTTTATTTCACATTGCTCCGGTCCACTCAGCTGGCAAAAAATGAGCAGTACCCAGGGCCCTCGAGCATAACTGCTTACCGGCCCCTTTGAATGTGTATTTTAGTAGAGTTAGAATGTAGAATGTGAGTCTCTCAGAGTTCCGAGCCCTCAGGCAGTGCCCGATTGGCCGATGCTCAGTCCGCTCCTCGTAGTACCTGTAATTCAAAGGGCCAGCCTTTTCCCATTCTGGGTCACCCCGAAACTTCCTGAGAACCACGTTAAGGTATTGTGTGTCTGTGGAGTACACAGCCACTTGCACGTTAATTTCACGAGCAGGTTGTTCAGTGAATCGGGTTGACTGAAACACTCATCGTCGTAAGCAACGGAGGTTCATTTTTTCGAACCATGTGGTCTTGGGTCAGTTCCATAGTGTATATTTTCTACCGTCCCTGGTCGACCCAAACCTTGTGCGTGGATTTGTTTGGCGGAAATCGGAAGAAGCTCGTTGTGTGTGTGTGTGTGTGCGTGCGCGTGTGCGTGTGTGTGTGTGTGCGTGTGTGTGTGTGTGTGTGTGTGTGTGTTTGTTTATGTTAGCACGCCGGACGAAGTAACATTTTGTCCGTCTTTACGTTCTGAGTTCAAATTCTGCTGAGCTCGACTTTGCATTTCGCCTTTTCTGAGTCGGTGAAATAAATACCAGCTGAGTACTGGGTCGATGTAATCGACTATATCCCTCCCAGCAACTATCAGGCTTTGTGCCTATAATAAAAAATAATCATTATATTTTATAAAAGCGAGAGGATCTGGTAATTTCTGGGCTTTGAATTGTCGTGAAAAGGGAACAACTGCTTGAAACCTTGTGATAGATATTTACGCCGCTTGTTTATTTAAATCGAAGTTCAAATTTCGCCATTGCAAACATCGACGCGCGGCGTTCGATCAAATGAAATATCAGTGAAACTGTGATCGATTAAATCATCTTCCCCACCCACTACCTACACACGGTGGGTGTGTAATCATGTGACACTGCTATAGATTATATATATTACAAAGTATAATATAGTCAGATCGTAAAAGATTATTTGGGGTATGGTAGGAAGGGATTGAAAAAAGTATAAAACATGATGTAGTTGTGAGAATGGAACCCTCTCTCTCGCCTTTCTTCTCTCTGTGAATTCTTGCATGCGTGTGTATGTGAATGCGTAGATGTATGGTGTATTCTAGAAAAGATATTTAAATGCTTTCACAGACACATACAATTTTCCGATAATCGGTGCCAATTCGGGGGTGAAAATATTAAAAAAAAAATACGCGTACACACACGCGTTTGTGTGTATACATATGTGTGTGTGTATGTATTTATGTGTGTGTGTGTGTATGTATTTATGTGTGTGTGTGTATGTATATATATATATATATATATATGAGGGGAAACGGGCCCAGACACACTCATATACAAAACGCACGAAAGTAATGAAAAAAAACACATGCACAAACAGCCTGGAAAAATGAAAGAACAAAGTAGCAAATAAAAAGAAAAACAAGTGTATTCACAGCTTTTCCGTTTCCGCCAGAGGGCGCCTCACTCAATAGCAATTGTCATGATCAATGGCTACTGCAGCGAAGAACTGCAATAGAAGATCGAAGTGGAATCTCAAGAGAGAAAGAGTGAAAGGGAGAGAGAAAGAGAAGAGTGAGAGAGAAAGAGAGAGAGAGTAAGGGGTGTGGAGGGAGGTAATCCAGCGTTTATGAATAGGATGTGATTAGTGAAACATGAGAAAGACTGATGAATACACACACACACCACACACACAAACACACGCACAAACATACACACACACGCAGGCACACATACACATATATCTGTGAATTTATGGATGTATGTAAATGTGGTGATATGAATGCACGTTTAGGTAAATATATACACAAATATGTGTGTATGTGTGTGTACACGCACACACACACACACACACATATAATGGCGTATATATGTTTTCCAGTACGAGTAACGATCTTCATACATGAATGCATACAAATGCATGTTTCAATAAATGTTTTGATACACACACACACACACACACACATACATATATATATATATATATATATATATGTGTGTTTATGTATGTATATATATATATATATATGTATATGTATATATGAATGTATATATATATATACATATATATATATACATATATATGTATATATGAATGTATACATATATTATATATATATATATATATACATATATAATATATATATATAATATATATACATACGTATATAATATATATATATACGTGTATAATATATATATATATACGTGTATAATATATATATATATACGTATATAATATATATATATACGTATATAATATATATATATATATATACGTATATAATATATATATATATACGTATATAATATATATATATATACGTATATAATATATATATATATACGTATATAATATAATATATATACGTATATAATATATATATATACGTATATAATATATATATATATACGTATATAATATATATATACATATATACATATACATATATATACATTATAATATACATATATATATACATATATATA
>NC_142945.1:48799374-48806352 GCF_046866305.1 Octopus bimaculoides | reverse complement strand
GAAAGAACACCAGAACACATTATATGTCTAACGCTGTAACAATTCTGGGAATTCGCCAATGTAAAAAAAAAAAAAATGCTTGAGGATTGAATTTTGAGAAATTGTTAATGGAGGAAACAGTTCAGATCGCCAGCAACTTTCGATGTTTCCAAATGCCTGGGGACCGCTTAACACCAACTCACCTCTTTTTTTGTTTCGTTCCCTGTCTATATTTTCACCTCATATTCTACCAACAATTTGTAATTGTGAGCATTTGCCTGAGTAGAGATTCTCTATCCACATAGTAAGTGTACCCATGCACATTGCATAGTAGACGTACCCCATAGTACATAGTACATTGTAGACATATTGCATATACTTTAGGAAAAAAGAAACAGGCTCAAATTTCCTCCCCGTGCCATAGTCTCATAAGGCAGGTGTCACAAACTCTGTAGAATTTATATTCTCCCTTTGACGGGACGTCGGTCCATCACAGGATTACTCATTTTTGCCAGCTGAGTGGACTGGAGCAATGTCAAATAAAATGGTTTGCTCAAGAACATACTTCATCGCCCAGCCCAGAAATCGAAACCACAACCTTTACGATCATGAGCACAACACCCTAACGACTACGCTACTCGCCTCCACCATAATAGATGCACTCCGTACAAATTACCATAAAAAACGTTTCCATAAACATTACATAGACGTACTCCATGCATATCATATATTAGACGTACACCATACACATTGCGTAATGGACGTTCTTCATGTATGTTACATAGACGTACCCCATACACATTATATAGTTGAGGTCCTGCATGTACATTGCAAAAAAGAAGTACACCGTACGCATTGGAGAGCAGTTGTACTCCTTATACATGTTATGCTGACGGAACTGTCATTTTTCAAATCAGCTTCTGAACACTATTGTCTCGAGCTCTATATCTCATAGAGGCGGTTACCTGGTTTCTATCCTGTATAAGTGACCTGGATCAAAATAATCCTCCCTGAATGCAACGCCAGTCCATTGTAGGGTCACCCGTATACCGCTGAGTGAACTGGAGTAGTAAGAAGTAAAGCATTTTGCCCAAGTATACAGCGCACCGCCCTTTCTGGGAATCGAAAGCACTATCTCGCTGTTGTGAATGTAAGGCCCTAACCACTAGAAATAATACATTTCTAAATCTCCCAGAGAGATTTATGCAGTAGTGATACGATGAAGTAGTTGTATGCTGTCAACTTAATGTGACAGTCCCATGAAGAGAATACTACTACTGTTGTTTAGATCTAGGAAGCTGCACTGCTTCCTGTCGGCCTTGACACATTTCCTGCGTCCTTATGTTTACAAGGGGGAGACAAGCACCTCCACCCAGCTAAGCTTGCATCCTGAGACATGTTTCCGAGTCTTTGCTCGTCATCAGTCTGGAGTAGCATGGCCTGCTAGTCGAAGATGCCGTATAAACATAAGGACACAGGAAATGTATCAAGGCCGACAGGAAGCAGTTCAGTTTCCTAGGTCTAACCAACAGTAGTATTATTCCCTTCAGGGGACTGTCACATTAAGTTGACAGCATACAACTACCTAACCACTAGGTTATGCGCTTTCATGAGCGACTCAAAAGTTCTAGCATGTTACCGAGTCGGGTTTTCTTTCTATTAATTGTTCTGCTGCGAGCTACAAAGGATCCAAATGGAAAGAAATTCGTGCCAATGCAAAACAACTGGATATTTTTCGGTGTAAGATGACGTCAGATCAACCTCCAATCAGAGCCAGAAACAGCAGCAATACCAACTTGCATTCATTCCACCAGTAACAATACGAAGCATTAACACGATAGACACAGCAGCTCTCAGTTCCGGTGTCTCAAGATGGGCCACACAAAAAATACCGATGATGACGCTCCAGTATGGCCACAATACCCTGGTTGCTGAAGACAGTAAAAGAAAAGTCAATTTCTTGAGTGGACGTCGTCACTTCCGATGTTTCGCATTGGTTTATTTACCAAATTTTTTTTTAATGAAGAACAACAAAGAGTCTCACTTGTAATTAATATTCAAGTTGAACTCAATTAACAAATAATATTGGTAATAAACAAATGGTATTGCTAATTAGGCGAAATGAAAATAAAAGTCTAAAGAGGAAAATACCAACAGCCATGAAATGAAAGTGAATATGTTTTAGAGTGTTATAGCGTCATCATCGTCATCTTTGTATCACCGTCATCGTCGTGGCCATTATTGCCACTATCGCCATCATCATCATCATCATCATCATCATCATCGTCATCATCGTCATCATCGTCATCATCGTCATCATCGTCGTCGTCAGCATCGTCATCGTCGCCTTTGCGCCATTATCATCAACGTCACTTTTACTCTCCTAGGGAAAGGGTGGGAGAGAAAAATAGAAGGATGAAGGACAAGAGAGAGAGAGAGAGATAGACAGGGAAGTGATAGTAATAGTAGGAGAGTGCGCCACCGTTCCCCCCCTCTCTCTCTCTCTCTCTCAAGATGATAGAAAAATTATTATGAACGCTAAGTAGAAGTGCCATGAAGAGACCGCGAAAACACGTCTGTTCTTCAGGAAGACCAGTGGGCAGAAAGAAAGAACCCCTTTCGTCACGTGTCAGTGACGAGAGAGTCGAGGGTAAGAGGAGGAGTGGGTTTCTAAGAATAAGGGAGAGAGAGGGTAGGAGAAACTTTGAACCATAGTAAATTGTTGTAAACCGGTCTTTTGCCACTGTCTTTTGACGACGGTTGTCGCTGACAGATTTTGTCGTATTCCGAAGTCGTCGATAGAATGGTTCTATCTGGCACTGTACGACTCCAGTGCTATTATCCTCAAACGATTGAAACGATATAACGTCCACACAGTCTACACGTACTCTCGACCTTCCGATTTTCCTGACCTTTCTTCTGTCGTCCGGCTACTGGTCCATTTATAATGGCTGGTACTACCACTTTTTACCGGGAAGGGTGTACAGTTTCAAAATACAACATAAACGTAATTTATCGTTGCTAAAATCCAGATTGAGTAAATAAGAGAGAGGGTAAGAGATCGTTGTATTCACAAACACCATCATTAGGAGACAAATTTGAACTTAGAGTTCATCATAAACAGCGGAAAAGGGTTGCGGACAGAGAATGAGAAATTCGTATTTCGGGAGAAATGTGGTTTACATGTAAAAAGTTATGCCAATTAAAGTACCTAAAATAAACATTTCACTTTATTTTCATTATTAATTGGAACCACAGGATATGCAAGACCCCACTTCAATCAAAAGATGGCAGAAGTTGTGGTTTTGGAGAAAGAGCAAGTAAGATTCCATCATTCAAGATAATTGGGGGAATGTATCTCTCGAAGAGTTTTCACATTGGAAGAATGAATGGTTTCGCAATGAAGAACGGAGATGAGATTCTGTACAACCATCTCACCGACCAGGTTGAAATAATCTCAAACATTTGAATCAGGAAAAAAACATGCATATATTCTGTGTATCTGTGTTGCGCGCGCGTGTAAGTATATATATATAAAAATACATACATACATATATATATGTAATGTATGTATGTATTCATGCATGTATATATGTACGTATATATATATATATATATATATATATATATATATATACATATACATACAAATATACATTCCACAAGCATGTCTTCACAGAGAACATTTAAAACACTTGAATACATAGAATTGCAAACGTGTTAACACAGCAAGACATTGTCAAATACACATACATACACACACACATATGTGTTTATGCATATTCACGCACGCACACACTGGGAGTACAGCATTCAGTCTTTGAGATTTTAGTTGAAGTTCTGCCACTAGCAGTAACATAGATCCCATAACATATTTTTCTGTTGCTATTTCCTCCAGATGGTAAAGACATTGTCAAACAGCGGTAAAAATGTTTTTTATTTTATTTTATTTTATTATATTCATTCTCTCACAATTTATCCTACACATTTTTGTTAATCTGAGATCATACACACACACTAACACACACACATACACACACACGCATGCATACACACTCGCACGCACGCACATACACACAAACGTGTAATCAGTCTCATTGAGACCCACTACCCGATGGTATAGACATGTATGTATATGTCTCTCGAACCATATATACATACATACACACACACACACACATATTTGTGTGTATGTATATGTACTTATATATATATATATATATATGTGTATATATATATATACTTATATATATATATATATGTATATATGTATATATATATATAAGCATATATATATATATATATGTATACTTATATATATATATATATGTATATATGTATATATATATATAAGCATATATATATATATATATGTATATATGTATATATATATATAAGCATATATATATATATATATGTATATATGTATATATATATATAAGCATATATATATATATATATATATATGTATATATATATAAGCATATATATATATATATATATATATGTATATATATATAAGCATATATATATATATATATATAAGCATATATATATATATTTATGCATGTATGTATATATACATATACGTATATATATATATTTATTTATTTATTAATGCATATAAAAATATTTAATTTTTTAATGCACAATTACACATTCGCCCCTGTATATATAACATGTGGAGTGTGAGTGTGTGTGTATGTGTGTGTGCGTGTGCATGTGTGTGCGTGTGCGTGTGCGTGTGCGTGTGCGTGTGCGTGTGCGTGTGCGTGTGCGTGTGCGTGTGCGTGATGTAGCAAAACTGAATAAAAAAATTTCGCGACATAAATGTATTAAAATACACACCTCTGTCTGTCTCACCCACACTCATGTGCACACACATGCGAACACACGTGTGTGTGTATGCCCCCCCCACTCTGTCTCTCTTTCTCTCTCTTCATCTACCTATCTATCTCTGTATGTATTTGTGTGTGTGTGTGTGTGAGTGTATGCGTGTGTTGTGTTTGTGTGCACACGCACACATATATACATATGTGTGTATCTATGTGTGTGTGTATATATAATATAATATAATATATATGTAGAGAGAGAGAGAGGGGGGAGGGGGAATGAAAGGGAGGCAGAGCGAGAGAGAAAATCAGACAGACAGACAGATACAGAGAGCAGCAGAGACGGACACATACACACGTATATAACACTGGGTGGTGTTGCGACTGTACGTTCAAATGATTCAATTACCAACGCATGTCTGTCTCTCTATCTATCTATCTATCTACCTATCCCATCAGTAAGTTGATGGGAGGAAGTAAGTCGAATTCATTGTTCCCAGTGCGTAACTGGTACTTATTTTATCGACTCCGAAATGGATGAAGGCCAAAGTCGACTTAATTTCAATTCAGAACGTAAAGACAGATAGAATGCCGCTAAGTACTTTTGCCGGTGTTCCAACGATTCTGCCGACCCGTCACCATATATATATATATATATATATATGTATATATATATATATATATATATATATATATATATATATATATATATATATATTAATGGTATATAAATATATATATACTCACATATATATTACGAGTATAAAAATACATCCTGAATGAACAGTCACTTAAAAGCATTACGAAGTTGCATATTGAGATGATTACACAATTATATAATATAGATCTTTGTTCATAGATATAAATATGTGGACACATGATACCTTCATCAGCGGAACTGCAAAACGGAGTTGCTTTCTGCATTGAGGTATTTATAAATATCAAAACCATCGTATGACCCTCTTTCCGGTGCCATTTATGTAGGCATCACGTGTTTTAATATTTCCAGAAATCTCTGATTACTAGAAACATGACCATATATGATATTTTATGCAGTTATTTCAATACGCAACTTTATTTTGTTTTCAAGTGCCTCTTCCTTTTAGCTGTATTTCATATAACGTTATATTATTGCTCTAAATCTGACTTTCTTTCATTGAGCTCTGTTAAATTATGGAGGTTTAAGAAAGCGACTCTTAGCTATGAATCCAACAACTATTTTTATTTATGCGCCATTTTAACGCCCAACCAGGTTCATGGTCCCGGCTTTAAAAGGGCGCATTTATTTTTTATTATATATATATATACAGCACTGTGTATCATATATGGATCTCACAGGAGGCACCTCCTCTGTTGAATGATGATATCTTTAATCAAAACTTCAACAGTTTTATTATCCGCCATTTTTATCATTTGACTGCAAAAATGAAGTCTTTTTCTTACTGTATGGTCTTCATTTACCAAGAACGTGCACCAGTTGAAAATATAGAATTATACCCTTTACATGCAAAGCTAAGAGATGTCTTTAAATTATGTGGATATTCTCAAATGGTTGAAGTCTTTCCACTCGCTATATTATGTGAGGTCCTGCACTCATTCCCTACCACACACACACACACACACACACACACACACACACAACACAAACTAAATTGACAGTGATTTCAGGCTGCCTTTGTGGTGACTTACCCAATTAGTAATTCGAACGTTTAATATTAAAAACTTCCAAATTTTGACACAAGTTACACAAGGGGTTTCGTCGGTTATAATAATATTAATAACACTGTATTTTAAGAAAGGAATGCAAAGTTAAACCTCGACAGAATTTGAAACCAGAATCTAACTCGCTGGAAGAAATACAGCTCAGCGTTTTATCCGGTGTGCTAACGATTCTGCCAGCCCAACCCTTTAGATCTTACCATGTGTATTAAATGCATCACGAATTCGATTCTACTAGAAATATTGAGACTTTTCATGAGATCATGTCTGCTGTTTTATAATTTTACAGCCCAAACATTAATACTGATGTGTGTGTGTGTGTGTGTGTGTGTGTGTGAGATTATGGGAATGTGGGTGTGGGTGCGTGTGCGCGCGTGTGTGTATCAAACTTCTACAAACACACCATTAATATGAAAATAATCCCATGCATTAAGTAATAAAGTGTTTT
>NC_142945.1:48779374-48794374 GCF_046866305.1 Octopus bimaculoides | reverse complement strand
TTTATGGAAGATGGGGTTCCTTGTTACACGGCTAAAAAAGCTTCCATGATCAAGCCAGTCACCAGATATGAACCCTATTGAACACCTCTGGAGTAAAATGGACAGGACACTTCATAAAAAGAACAAGAAAGCTTCTTCAAAGCCAAATCTTTTGAGATTACTGCATGAGACTTGGCAAGAAATTCCGCAAGAGAATATTCGTCATCTGTTCAGTAACCTGCGTAATGGGATCCTAGCATTGAAAAATACAAAGGGCACGTCTGCTAAATATTAAATGTTCACATTATAAAAACTAACAAATAATTTCAATCTATAATTTCAGATTTATATAAATTTTAATGATTATAAGGGTGTCTATTTACTTCTGTCATGTTTGTATATATCTCATCCTTTCTCTGATTCTTTTTTCTCCCGTCCACCGTTTTCTATCTGTCTCTCTCTCTCTCTCTCTCCCTCTTCTTCCTTTACTCTCTCTCGTTGCTCACACGTGACCATCGTCCATCTTTCTTTTCCTCACGTGATCATCTGACAGGTATGGTTTCCATTTAGAAGAGCATGCACATGCATACACACACACACACACACACACACACACACACACACACACATATAACGTTCTTCCTCACAATTTCCTGCTAAATTCACCCACAAGATTTCGTCGACCTGGGGCTATAGTACAAGTTATTTACCGAAATTTCCGAACAGTAGCACTGATCCTGAAACCACGTGGTTGCAAATTGAGCTTCACAACCACCGGACCATGTCAGCACCGATTTTGCTATTTTTTTTCTCCTATTATTTACCTCTGGAGTGACTTATCATTAGAAGGATGTTGCTGTTGTTGTACTCGCTGTGTTTGTGTTGCTATTGTTTTTGTTTTCGTTACTAATGTTGCTGTTGTCGTTGTTGAAGAATTGTTGCTATGCCAATTTAACTTGTCCAAGTCGCTGTTATATGTTTATATAAAATAAAGTAACTTCGCAACATCTTCTTCCCGCTGCTTTACAGAATAATGAACGAAAATGGAAGGACTTGAGGTAAAGAAAGAAAGAAAGAAAGAAAGCTGAAGAGAGACAGAGAAATGGAGAGAGAGAGAGCGAGAGAGAGAGGGGGGAGAGAAAGAGAGAAGGTGGAAATGGTTGAGGGGAGGGAAAGGTAAGTAATACGAGTCGCAAGGAAAACAGCTTTTTAGATGACGCATATACTTAAATTGACTATTATACGCGCATATATTTATATACATATATACACAATCATATATATATATATATATATATATACATATATATATATATATATATATATACATATATGTACATACACACACACATTTATGCATATATATATATATATATATATATATATATATATATACATATATGTACATACACACACACATTTATGCATATATATATATATATATATATATATATATATATATATATATATATATGTACATACACACACACATTTATGCATATATATATATATATATATATATATATATATAAAACATGCACGGTACTATACATTATATGTACTTCCATAAAATAAATATTAAATGACATCTGCGTAAGATTTTGTCTAGGAATACGGGCTTGTACACACAAGTGGGAGTGTGTGGGTGTGTGTGTGTATGTTTGAGAGAGAGAGAGGAATATGTGTACCGATCTCTCTCTTTATATATATATATATATATATATATATATATGTGTGTGTGTGTGTGTGTGTGTGTGTGTGTGTGTGTGTGTGTGTGTGTGTGTGTGTGTGTGTGTGTGTGTGTGTGTGTGTGTGTGTGTGTGTGTGTGTGTGTGTGTGTGTGTGTGTGTGTGTGTGTGTGTGTGTGTGTGTGTGTGTGTGTGTGTGTGTGTGTGCGTATAAGTATGTATGTATGTATGTATGTAAGGGTACAAGATTCCGAATATTAATTCTGTGTATATGCTTGTATGTGCACACACGTATATGTGTGTGAGCCTGTGTGGTACTCTGTGTGTGTGTGTGTGTGTGTGTGTGTGTGTGTGTGTGTGTGTGTGTGTGTGTGTGTGTGTGTGTGTGTGTGTGTGTGTACGTGTGTACGTGTGTGAATGTATTATATCTTACATGTTATGTACGAAATCATGAGAAAATCGTAAAATCGTTTAGAATCCTAAGTAATATTATTATTAATCTTTTATGGGTGTTTTTATGACTGAGCTATTTACAATTTCTGAAATCGCTAAGCATGCATTATAGGTTTATTTTCTGTAATAGACATCAATAGTAGATGTGCGTTATTCTTGTTGGTGCTGTTGTTGTGGCTTGTTAAACATGAATGTCAGGCTGTAGAGTGAGAAAGAAGTTTGGTGCGGTTTTATGGCTCGTAATTGCAAAGAGAAAGATGGCGCACCTATCTCAATAACTTTGATTGAAAGACACTATTGAAGAGAAACTCGTCTTAATGTATAGCTATATTGTAATCATATAGATATTTGGGCTTTTACATACATTTCTGTATAGCAGCACACACACACACACACACACACATGTATATATATATATATATATATATATATATATATACAAACACACATATATATATGTATGAATGTATGTGTATATATATATATATATATATATATATATATACACGCACACACAAACACACACACATACACGCGTATGATTACTATATTGTAATCATATAGATATTTATGTATTTACATATATTTTTGTATATTGATCTCTATTTGACCATCTGTATATATTCCTGTATATTTGCGTATGTGCATGTCAGTATGTGTGCACATATGTGTATATGTATTTTAAGTGAATATATGTGTGTGTGTGTGTGTGTATGCATGTATATGTATATATATGTATATATATGTATATATATATATATATATATATATATATATATATATATATATATATATACATACCTACATACATATACGTAGGTGTGAATTGTTTATTTAGACTTTAAATAAACCTTCTCGCGAATTCGGTTTCTTGCCATCGCGATCACCAGGCGAGAACTTTTCTTGATCGAATCATGATGATCGCACTGATTGTAAATAGAAGACAACTTCTACACATACTACATGATTTATTCAGTACTCTCTTCTACTTTTGCTGATACAGTGTAATATTTGAATGTGTGTGTCTTTTAGAAAGCCACTGCAATATCGCTAAGGGCACAAATAATGGGCAGAATACAGTTAGATGACCCTTTTTTTTCTGCTTGATAACCCTTACTTTTACAAATGAAGCATCGATTAAAATAATCACGGGCAACACTCATTGCATTGGTACAAATATACCTTTTTGTTCTGGATAGAAAAGTTTCAAGTTTCAAAAGTAGTGGACTCAAAATGTCTAGTTTCTCGATAATATTTAATGAAATGGAAGGCGACGAGCTGGCAGAAACGTTGGCACGTCGGGCGAAATGCTTAACGGTATTTCGTCTGTCTTTACGTTTTGAGTTCAAATTCCGCCGAGGTCGACTTTGCCTTTTATCTTTTCGGGGTCGATAAATTAAGAACCAGTTGCGTACTGGGGTCGATCTAATCGACTGGCCCCCTCCCCCAAAGTTTCGAGCCTTGTGCCTAGAGTAGAAAGGACTATTTAATGAAATGGCTACGGTCATTTAATCACTGACTTTTCCATAGCTGGAAAGAATACAGCAGGGTTCGACACCATCCCCTGCCGGAGCCTCGTGGAGCTTTTAGTAGTTTTTGCCCAATGAACACTCACAGGGCCCGGTATGGGAATCGAAACCACGATCCTACGACCACGAGTCCGCTGCCCTAATCATTGGACCATTGCGCCTCCACTTCACACACATACAGAAATATATACTTATATATGTATATGTATGTATATATATAATTACATACACACACACAGAGATATATAAACATGTCACGTGATCTTGAATGATAATGACGAAGTTTATAGTAATAGTAGTAGTACTAGTAGTAGTGGCAGCAGCAGCAGCAGCAGTAGTAGTAGTAGTAGTGTTTGCGATGGTGGTTCTGATTGCAACATATGATTGTAGAGAACGAGATAGTGGCAGCGTTATAGTAGCCGTGGTTATGACAATAACGCTATTGTTGTTGTTGCTGAAGCTGCTGTTGTAGTGGTGGTAGTAGTAGTAACACTGGTGAGGGTAATAGCAGTGTTGTTGTTGTTGTTGTGGCTTATGTTGCTGTTGATGTTATTGTTGTTGTTGTTGTTGATGATGTTATTGTCGTTGTTGTTGTTGGTGGTGGTGTTGATTTTAGTAGTTCTGAAGGTAATGTTGGCGGTGGTGGTTGTGTTTGATGGTGGTAGTGGTTGTGACGTGATTGTGGTGGTGGTGGTGGATGGCGGTGGTGGTGGTGGTGATGGTGATTGTAGTAGTTCTGAAGGTAATGGTGACGGTGGTGGTTGTGTTTGATGGTGGTGGTGGTCATTGTGGTGGTGGTGACGATGATTGTGGTGGTGTGGTGACGGTGGTGTGGTGACGGTGGTGGTGGTGGTGGTGGTGACGGTGGTGGTCGTGACGGTGGTGGTGACGGTGGTGATGGCGGTGGTGTTGATGGTTGCGGTGGTGTTGGCGTGGAAGTAGCCTATTCATCGTCTAATAGGCGATCGGACAGAGACGCCGTAAACTAGCTGGCTTCTATCTGGCATCTCAGTTTTTCAAGCTGTCTCCGTTGTTATTCATTGAATAAGGAAGAAGATTAATGGCGTTTGTCGTATTACCCAGAGTTCAATGCGATACTCACAAACAAGCGGAGTACAATAAAGAAATGGCAAACGAGTTTTAGTAGGAATGAATAACGGCTGAATGAAAGGAAAATGAGAATGGTGGGAAGAAGAGAAAGAAGGAGGGGGAGGAAAAAAGACGGAGAAGTTTTTACAATGAAAATGAAGGGAAAGGAAAAAATATATATATATTGATGTTAATGGGAGTCTTTGAATGAGGAAGAAAAAAATAAACGAAAGGAAAAAGGAATGGAATTGAGAAAGAAAAATAAAGAAGGAAGGAAGGAAGGAACAAAGAAAAAGGGAGAAAAAGAAAGAGAGAAAGAGAAAAACAAAGAAAGAAAAAGAGAGTGAAGAGAAAGAAAAAAGAGAAAAAGAAGAGAAAGAACGAAAGAACAAGGGAAAAAGAAAAAGAAAGAAGAGAGAAAGAGAAAAACAAAGAAAGAAAGAAGAGAGAAAGAGAAAAACAAAGAAAGAAAAAGAAAGGAAGAAAGAAAGAAAAGGAAGGAAAAGCGAGTGAAGAGAAAGAAAGAAAGAGAAAAAGAAAGAAACAAAGAAAGAACGAGGGAAAAAGAAAAAGACAGAGACATAGAAGAGAAAGAAAGAAAGAAAGAAAGAAAGGAAAAACAGAAAAAGAAAATAAGAACAAGACGACACACAAATGAATCAGAGAAAAAAAACAAAGAAAAGAAAAATGAAATGATGGCGAGCAAGGATCAGAATCGAAAAAGAGTGTTTAGAGCGGCACCCAAATGAACGCTGATGATAATGATGGTGGGCCATATATATAAATATATGTATATATATATATATATATATATATATATATATATATATATATATTTGTGAAGCTTATTTCAAAACCATGCAACCATGCCTACGCTCGTGTGTGTGTGTGTGTGTGTGTATGCCTCTGCCTTTTGTGTGTGCGTTTCACTTTCAGTAAATTGACAGGACACAAGTTAAACCATAAAACATAAACTATAAAATATATCGCCATAGCTACTCCCCCGCCACCACACCCTCCCTCACTCACTCCACCCATCAGCCCCTGTAGTCTTCTATCTGTACGACCAGATATATAATCTGTTAATCAGTTAATCCTATAAACCCTTCTGCCAGACGTCTTTTGAAAGACGATCGTCCGTCGAGTGAAAGTAGTTCCGATGTTTAGAGATAGCGGAAGTTTATTATTATCTCTGTCGAGAGAAAGTAGTTCTGAGGTAAGATATAGCGGAAGTTAATATTGACACTGTAGAGAGAAAATAATTCTGAGGTAAGAGATAGCGGAAGTTTATTGTCACCGTCCAGAGAAAGTAGTTCTGGGGTAAAAGATAGCAGAAACTTATTATCACATTACAGAGAAAGCAGTTCCGATGCAAGAGAGTGCGGAAGATTATTATCGTCACGGTTGACAGAAAGTAGTTCTGAGGTAAGAACTAGCAGAAGTTTATTATTGTCACTGTCGTAAGAAGTTGGTTATGAGTAAAAGACAGTAGGAGTGGGGGAAAAGTAGTTCCGATGCAAGAGATAGCGGAGGTTTATTTACGTCAGTGTACAGAGAAAGTAGTTCCGATGCAAATGACAGTGTTGGAGATTTCTTTTATTTTTGTATTCTTTTACTGGTTTCAGTCATTTTTACTGTGGCCATGCTGGAGCACCGCCTTTTATTCTTTGTAAGCCTGGCACTTATTCTATTATTCTCTTTGGCCGAACCACTAAGCTCCGGGGACATAAACACACCAACATCGGTTGTCAAGCGACGGTGATGGGGACAAACACAGACACGAATACACAAATATATACATATATATATATATATATATATATATATATATATATATATATACGACGGGCTTCTTTCAGTTTTCGTCTGCCAAATCCACTCGCAAGGATTTGGTCGGCGCGAAGCTATAGTGGATGTCCCTTGCCCAAGGTGTCACGCAATGGGACTAAACCCAGAACCATGTGACTGGGAAGCAAGCTTCTTACCACACAGCCACGCCTGATGATTAGTTTGTTGAAAAAAAAAGCAGTGAGTTGGTAGAATGGTTAGCTCGCCAGACAAAATGCTTAGCGGTATTTCACCTGTCCTTTACGCTTTGACTTCAAATTCCACTGAGGTCGACTTTGCTTTTCATCTTTTGAACACTGAGATCGATAGAATTGACTAAACTTCTCCAAAATTTTAGGGCTTGTGTCTACAGTAGAAAAGATTATTACATTGAAAAGAGTTAAAGAGGGGAAAGGAAACAGCCTTGACGAACTCCAACCTGTCTCCTAATGAAACATCCGATGTCATTCTTCAAGCTTAATGTACTATTTGAATTTTTGTACAGTGTTTGAATGTCTTCGATGAAGTTGCTTGCGAAATTGAAGTCCCTCATCATTCGTTATAAGCCTTCGTACAAAATACAGACAAGATATTTTGAAGGTGTAGCAAAAGGTGACGCTGATTGTTGAGGATATTTCTCAAGCAGCTGTCTAATTTTAAATATCTGTTCTGATATTTTATTTCCTTGTATCCGAATTTTGCTAGTTAAGCTTGTGTCAATGCCTTTTTTATATACCTTACATATATACATATATATACATATAACCTCGTGGGCATCGGTACCATTTTCCTCTTTCTCCGTTCTTCCATTCTCCGAACTTTCCATCTTTCCGACGAAGGGCTACGCCCGAAACGTCATACACTCTCTCTTTCCTTTCCTGAGCGTCCAATAATACTATCCATATCACGTCCTCACTTTGTTGTTTTTTTGTTTTTTTGTTATTGTGTTTTTGAACTATATATATATATATATATATATATACAGGCGCAGGAGTGGCTATGTGGTTAGTAGCTTGCTTACCAGCCACATGATACCGGTTTCAGTCCTACTGCGTGGCACCTCGGGCAACTGTCTTCTACTATCTCTTCAGAGAGTGGATTTCTTCAACTATAGGCGGTGCTCCAGCATGGCCGCAGTCAAATGACCGAAAAAAGTAAAAGAATAAAAGAATATTTATATATATATATATATATATATATATATATATAGGTGAGAAAATTGGTATGTGAAAGCACGTGGTTGGATGTATAAAAGATAAACAAGAGTGAAAAACTACAGAAGGCTTGTGTTACATGGTTAAAGTATATATTTAAATTATGTCAGAAAAATGTTATAAATTTTTTTTGGTATATAAACATTGTACCAAAAAAATTTAACATTTTTCTGACATAATTTAAATATATACTTTAACCATGTAACACAAGCCTTCTGTAGTTTTTCACTCTTGTTTATCTTTTATTTATATATATATATATATATATATATATATATATATATATATATATATAAGCATATGCACAGGTGTCTGCACGTGTATAGACGTGTCTACACACACGCTCATATACACACACGCACGCACACACTCACACACACACACACAATGTATATCTATAAAAAGAGACCCTAGAAATAAGCAAACATATTTTGGACAAAGGAATCGAAGTTAGACTATTCCTGAAAAAAAAGACACACACACACAGACAAACCGACTGAATGGCCATTGCTAGATTGTCTGTGATGACCGACTTAGTGGATTTAAGGTGAAAGTTCGGTGCCGGGATCTAAAAAAACGCCATGAACAATAAACCGATGTAATTTGAAGAGCGTTGAGTTGATAAGAGTTAATGAATCGTCAAGAATGGCCAAATATCTATATGACGTGGCTTTAGTTTAAACATGATCGACGGACATTGATAGTGATCTGAGGAATGAAGAAGGGCAGGTGGGGGGGGGGCAGTGGAAGGAGGATGGCCTGCTGAGGAATGGTGGGGATTTATTTTGGGGGCAGGAGAGGGAGCCGAGAATTGGGGAGGGGTTGCTGACGATGCTTTGTATGTCTGGCTATCGGTTCTGATTGAAGGATTAAGACGGGAATCAGTTATGGCCGTTTAAGGAAGGGTAATTAAGGAGTCGAAGAAAGAAATAGAAAAGAGACGGGAGGAGGAGAGAGGGGGGTAAGGAGAATAGGAGAGAGAGAGGAGGGAGAGAGGCTGGGAAAGAGAGAATGAGGAAAAGAGGGAAATAAAGGGGAGAGAGGGGGGAGAGAGGGAGGGGAGAGAAGGAGGGGAGGGAGAGAAGGAGGGGAGGGGAGAGAAGGAGGGGAGGGGAGAGAAGGAGGGGAGGGGAGGGGAGAGAAGGAGGGGAGGGGAGGGGAGAGAAGGAGGGGAGGGGAGGGGAGAGAAGGAGGGGAGGGGAGGGGAGGGGAGGGGAGGGGAGAGAAGGAGGGGAGGGGAGAGAGCGGGGGGAGAGAGCGGGGGGAGAGGGAGAGAGAGAGGGGAGGGAGAATAGGAGAGAAAGGTGTGAAAGAGGGAGGGAGAATAGGAGAGGGAGAATAGGAGAGGGAGAGAAAGAGGGAGAGAGAGTGGGAAAGAGAGAATGAGTGAAAGAGGGAAAGAAAGAAGGGTAGAGAGAGAGGGGAAGGTAATGTGTGTATGGGTGGGTGGTTACGCCGGCGAAACAGAAAGAGAGAGAGAGAGAGATGATGCAGTGAGGTGGAGGAAGAGAGTGAAATAGAGAGGGAGAAGGCTAGAGCATATGTTTGTGTGTGTGTGTGTGTGTGTGTGTGTGTGTGTGTCTTTACGCGCGCGCGCGAGAGAGATAGAGTGAGTGAGTGAGAGAGTGAAGGGCAGTGATGAAGAAATTAGAGGAGAATGAGGCTTGAAAACGGTAAATTTAGCAGCAGCAGCAACAACTACAACAGTAGCAGCAGCAGTAGCAATAGTAGTAGTAGCAGTAGCGGCAGTCGTGGTGGTGTTGGTGGTTGTAGTAGTAGTAGTAGTGGTGGTGGTAGTCGTAGAGGGAGTAGTAGGGATGAAGGTGGGCCCTCGGCCTTATGTGTGACGACAGTGATGACGGTGGCAGCGAGGGCAATAGTCATGGCTATTTCTAGCAAGTTGAGGGACCAGAGATTTGCTGTCATTTAAGCCTCGCACTAACCCCGGATGTATTTTCCTATACACGATTAAAGGTGCTCTTGCCATGACCATCTCTTGTTAATCGAACACTGCATCTAAAATTACATGCCTCACTGTGTCTGCCCTATATTAGCACTGTAGATGGGTAGTTGAGGGAGAACTGGCTACTGTTTCTAACAGAGTAAGTGGTAAACAAACATAAGCTACTATGTTTGGTGATGGTAATGAAAGTGGGTGGTGGTGGTGTTGGCGGCGGCGGTGGTGGTGGCTGTGGTGCCGTTGTTGGTATGGTGATGATGTTGATGATGGTGACGATATGAGTTTACATGTGTGTATGTGTATGTATGGATGCGTACGCGTATGTGTGTGTGTGTGTGTGTATGTGTGTGTATGTGTGTGACTGTGTGTGTGTGCGCGTGCGTATGTATGTGTTCTACTAAAATATTTGCTCGACATGTTAAATGTAATTTTGTCTCGTTCTTTTGCAGCCATTTTTAGAAAAAGATGATGATGATGAAAAAGAAGAGTAACAACGACAGTAATGAAAACAACAAAACATCATCATCATCACCCCCCCACCCCAAGAGTAAATATCGAAATATCATAATGACTAATCAGGTAACATTACGGATCAGCCCTCGTACCCACCTCCTCTACTACCACCATCATACATCTTGGAAATCATTTCTGACCCCGTGGAAAAAATAAACAAAAGCAAAAGAAGAAAAAAACAAGGAGTCACATAAAACTGTGTAAAGCTTCATCTCTGAGGAGGAATGAAGGATCTCTTATCGTGTGTTCGACTGAGATTAGCGTCATGGGACTCCATCCAGCTACGAAAAGAAACCTCCGACCAAACAGACGCAGGAAAGGAAGGCTCATTATAAATTCAAAATGGCTTCTTCGTTTGTGTGTTTGTCTCCGGACTAAATAGCTTTATCGTACCGCTTAGCCTGCCATCGACGTTTCTATGTCCTCAGTTAATTATTCTGGCCAAATACAACATATTCAAGATGAGCAATTGATTGCAAGATAATGGCAACACTGTTTACCGGTCGTTGTTCTTCCAATTTTCCCGACATCGCTTTCGTTCTTTCCTTCTTTCTTTCCTTCTTTCTTCCGTTATTTGTATGCTTGCACTTTTCTCTTTCTTCTTTCTCTTTATTCATTTCGCTAACTTCTGTCGTGCGAACGATAATCGGAAGACGATTATGATAGCAATTATAACAATAATAATAACAATTCTTCTTCTTCTTCTTCGTATCGTCATCATCATCGTTGTTGTTGTTGTTGTTATTTTTATTTAAGTGGCGAGCTGGGAAAAATGCTTGCGCTCTGAGTTCGAATTCCGCCGAGGTCGACTTTGCCTTTTATCATTTCGGGGTCGATGAAATTGACTAACCCCTCCCGTAAATTGTAGGCCTTGTGCCTATAGCACGAAGGATTCTTCTTATTATTATTAGGCGGTGAGCTGGCAGAATTGTTAGGACGCCGGGCAAAATAGGCAGACAGACAGACAGACAGACAGACAGACAGACAGACAGACAGATAGACAAACAGACAGATTGATTGATAGATAGACAGATGGATAGACCCATCGATCGATCGATAGATAGACAGACAGACAGACAGATCGATTGATCGATAGATCGATAGATAGATAGATAGAAACCTAAACACGATTTATAATTTTGTGTGGTATCTATGTGGCCAGCTCCATGTTGTACGTATTTGTGAGTATGAGTATATATATATAAATATGTGTATGTGTATGTGTGTGTGTGTACGTGAGTGTGTGCGTGTGTGTGTGTGTGTGTGTTTGAGTGAGTGTGTGCTTGAGTATTGTAACTGTGTATATGTTTGCGTTGCCGACACGTGCTTACATATGTATCTGGACGTATTTTTTATACGGAGGCCAATAAATGGAACAATCATTATTATTACGACCTTTTACAAATGACGCTGATGGTGGTGGTGGTCTTGGTGGGCGTGGTGGTGGTCGTGGTGGTGGCGTTACAGATTGTAATTGTTGTGGTTGTTGTTATCTACGGAGTTTGAAACTTATTTCTGATCAATTTGGTTCTCAGCCAGTTGTTGTTTCGGCTCTTACAAACACATTCTTCCTCGTATATATATCTCTTACTATAACATCAACATCAACACCACAACTACATCTTGCTTCTACCACTACACTATGCACCACCGCCACTACAACCAACACAGTATCTACCTTCACCATCACCACCACCATTATTACAAGGACACAAAAGCTACCGCGGCCGACGCCATCATCACCACTACGTATTTAATTTCACCTCTCACCATCACCACATACCGCGATATTGGCTGAGATTATAAAAATAATAACTTTACTCCAACTTACGACCTTTGGATGGCTGCCATATTGTAACATATGTGTGTGTGTGTCTTTATACATGTGCGTGTGTGTTTGTGCGCATGTATGTGTGTGCATGTGTTTGTATAACAAGGCGTATGTATGTATATGTATACACGTGTGTGTATGTATACGGGTGTGCGTATCTGTCTATGCATGTGTGTCTGTGTTTATGTACATGCATCTGTAGGTATGTGTGTGTGTGTGTGTGTGTGTGTGTGTGTGTGTGTGTGTACATAAAAACATACAGAGTGTGGTGGATAAATTGTCATTTTATATTTTTAATTTCGCGCATGCACATCGTTTTTTATTTTATCGACTACACAGTATAGAGGGTCAGTTGGGCACCGTCAGTGAGAAAAACAGCACCATAACGCAATTCACTCTGCCAGAAATAAGGAAACGACATACTGTACTGCTTGACATTCGCGCCAGAAGCTCCAGTACGATAGATAGATAGATATAGATAGATAGATAGATAACTTTATTAGCCACACAGGGCCGAACACAGAAGGGACAAAATACAATGTAGAGCTTTTCTTTTCGAAAGAAAAATGAAGAAAATAGAGAAAAGGAGAAAAAGTTCCGATCAAAAGGGATCGTGTAAAAAAAAAAAAAGGGCGTAAATATACATACGCACGCACACACATTGTATGTGTTTATATACGTATGTCTTCATGTATGTGAATATGCATACAGATAATCACACACACACACACACACACACACATATATATATATACAAATGTGTGCATATCTATATTCTTTATTTGTAAACATGTATGTTTATACGCATGCATATATCTAACTATATGTGTATGCAATAATGTGTGTGTATAAATATGTATATATTCTAACAATGCATGTATGTGACTTTGTAATTAGCGATGTTCATCTGTATATTTGTATATATGTGTCTATATATAACTAACTACTCATGTAAGTAGTTATGTCCATAAGTATCCCCAAAAGATTAGAAATGTTATCGTATCACAACGTTGAACGAAATGATTCTCAGGTCCCCAGTTAATACACGACGCCATTTACTTCAAATGGCAGCCGACAGCATCTACATATCTCTCCCCCTCACTCCCTTTCTCTTTCATTATCTCTCTCTCTCTTTCTCTCTCTCTCTCTCTCTCTCTCTCTGTTGAGGTAGTTAGAGGAAGGGGAATGTTGTTAATAGTTGATAGAGAGAGAGAGAGAGGAAGGAGTTGCTGGATGCAGATAGAAAGAGAGGAAATAAGAAGAGAGAAAGAGTGAGGCTGGAGGTTGTTGCAGGTAAATATAGGAGGAGAAGAGAGAGGTGTCGGTGGAGGATTGAAGATATTTGCCTCAAATGGAGGACAGAAAGGAAATGCAGTGTTCTTAACTGCACTTACGTATGTGTATTTGTATAGATGTGTGTGTGTGTGTCTATGTACGTATGTAATGAGTGATTCAAAAGTCGCCATACATTTATTTTTTTGTAAGAAACAGTTTATAAAAACAGTTTATTTTTTATTTAACAGTTTTATTTAGCAGTTCCCATTGTTCCGAATACACATTGCAATACGTTTACCCCACTCATTGTGAACTCGTAATAGCACATCTGGTGATACCAGTTGTTGTTGATACATGGAGACTTTTGAATCACCCTATATATATATATATATATATATATATATATATATATATATATATACACACACACAGGGTTATTCAAAAGTCTCCATGTATCAACATAGGATTCCCTCACGCAAGAAAGAACAGCTAAGTTCCAAACCACTATTAGGGATAACATTTTGAAAGGAATGAAAAATAAAAACATTTACCATCTACTTTCCTTGACCAATGGTTTCTGATTTTATTTTAGCAAATAAAATAATTTGCTAGGTGAAATTTTCATCAGCAGGTACATCAAGATTAAACATATATACACTTCGTGTCTATGTTCTGAGTTGAAATTCCAGAGGTCAACTTTGCCTTTCATCCTTTCTAGGTCGATAAATTTAGTACCAGTTGCGTACTGGGTCAATCTAATCGACTGCCCCACCTCACTCCCCAAACTACTGTTAAGCATTTCGCCCGGCGTGCTAATGATTCTGCCAGCTGGCCGTCTTAAAGTCATTAAATAATGTCACAGAAAGAGAACTACGTATTTTTTTCTTTCCATGTTGTATTAACAAGGTACTTTTAAAAGATCTACCTAACCGTCATTGTTTTTACCTCGAGCTCTTAACAAATACACAAGTAACCGATATTATCACGAGCAATGCTTCTTTCCTTACAGTCATCTTTATATTTCTCAACTGCTTCACGAACAAAATTCGCTCTTTTGAGACAAAGCATCCGAAGGTGGCGATGTGTTCTATGAAAGGAGATGTTGTTAAAAATTTATTTGTATTTCGATCTATTAAACGTTTCTTTTATTTCACTATTGTGTTACCTTCTTTTACTCAATTCTTTCTTGCATATATACCTATATATTTCAAGGAAGCAATCCATTATTTATTCCAGGCATAAAACAAGGGTTCATGCACAAGCAGTCGATAAATCTATTCAATCAAATACTGCCCTTAATCCCAGGAAAAAAAAAACAGAGAATAGATTCAAAGCATTTAAAACCGATTATTTAAGTCGATTATTTGAAATCCTTTAGAGAGAGAAAAAATTCCCTTTTCTTCACTGCAACAAATATACAAATCTAAATATTTACCTCGGTAATTCAATAATTGGAGAAATACATAATCATTGTGTAACCACCAAGAAAACCCTGAACAAGATGAAACATCAAATTTATTTTCTTCCATCATTTTTTTCCCAACAAATATTTTCTATTTTATGTACCAAACGCTGACAGATCTTATACCAATGTAATACAATATCCAGAAGAAAATAGTTGGTTTCTAAACATGATAGCAAT
>NC_142945.1:48769914-48772414 GCF_046866305.1 Octopus bimaculoides | reverse complement strand
GTATGTGTATGTGTGTATGTATGTATATATATATGTGTGTGTGTGTGTGTGTTTATATATATATATTTCAATGTTTTATTCTTTGAAGACATTCTCCACTCACGATTTCGAACCGTACATTTTTTTTTTCATTCGCGAAAGCTTTAAATTATTTCCGTTCTAACCTGTTAGATGAGCCAACAGCCCCTTTCCCATTGTTTCAGCCCTGATCGCTTTTTCCTAGTTTTTTTTTCTCTTCCATTTGTCTTCTTTTCTGATACATCCTTTTATTTTTTCTATTATTTTCAGCACAGAAACACGAACCACGCCCCGCAGTATTCACACCAGAAGGTGTTTGCAGATGTTTTCCTGTTGGATAACGGCTTCTTCATAACACACGTACATACATATACACACGTATACACACACATACATATACACACGTATACACACACATACTTGTATATATATATATATATATATATATACACACACTAGCAGAAATACCCGGCGTTGCCCGGGTTAAAGAGAATAATGAAATCTAAAAACGCCGTCTAGATTACGCATCATCTTTATATATAGAGATGTATATACACACACGCACCCAAACACACGTATATATATATGTATATCAATATAAATATATGAAAGTCAATGAAGTTTCGTAAAAGAAGGTGATCATGTACATACTTTCTTGCTGTTGTGATTATAATACCTCGTTGTAAACAATGTTCCTTGTTTTCCCTTGTGGAGCATATACAAATAGGTTTTTTTGCTGCCCACTCTTGAGCAGCCAACATACAGTGGAGAAGCAGGGCTCTTCCAAGAGAAGACCAGCTACAGACAGTGTTTGACCCTGAGATTTGTTTATGGACATGGCAAAAGTCACACGAAGGGGGAATTCTAGTCTTCTGAATGTAAAAGGAATGTCTGCTCCTGATGGAGTAAGAGGAATTCTTGGAATAAAGACGTCATCCCTTTTTGCACATCCAGAAAGAATGGTAGCCTCGATAACATGTGACATCATTTTCTTTATCACGAGTCGTGTTCCATTGCAAAGTCTTGGTGGTTCCAGATTGCGGAGCAGCATAACAGGCGTTCCAACTTTAAGTGATAATATGTGGGGAGGTAGTTAGTCCTGGAGGCTCCAACGAATTGAGAAATTCAGGAGGATAGTTCACCACTTCATTTGTATCTGGAACTGTATCAACAAACTTGTAAGTTTGAAGATTGCCGGGAAGAGAATGCATCAGGTGTTGATTAATTTTTGTAACAGCTACGTTTTTTGGAGCTAATATTGCTCTTTCACATAGCCAATTGTGATTTTGGTAGTTTTGTTTAAAGTTGGGAAAGACTTTGTGTTTGAGGTCATCTACAGAATTAACAACAGAACAAAATGGCCGGAGGTCTGCAACGAAATAATTTTACTCAACACTTTGCAAGTGAATCAGTGGAGGCAAAGATGCGTCTCATTTACTTGAGAATTTATGCACCACATTGCAGAAATCACAATGTAAGTATATCTGAAAGGGTAGTCTTACACTGTTGTACCGTTGAATTACAAATAATGCTCATCTGTTATGTTGGGGTTAAAATTTCATCAACATCAAAAATATATGAATTTTCATGGGAGTTATGGCTGTTATGCAAAGAATATAATTTCCAAATTTCATAAAGATCCATTCAGTACTTTTGACGTAGTTTTGGATAAAAATACAAATGACTAATGTGTGTGTTTGTGTGCATGTGTATGTGTGTGTGATGGGTGTATATATGTATAGGTATCTGTATGCATGTATATATGTATATATGTGTACATATTACATGTACATATATATATATATATATATATATATATATACATCTACACATATGTATACATATACATGTATGCATATAGATCTATATATATATATATATATATATATATATATACATATACGTGTACATATACATCTATATGTATACATATACACCTCTCTCTCTCTCTCTCTCTCTCTTTCTCTCTATCTCTTTCTCTCTTTCTCTCTCTCTCTCTGAAAGTATCTGTCATTACAGTATCGAAATGGTGTACATATACATGTATATGTATACATATACATCTCTCTCTCTCTCTCTTTCTCTTTCTCTTTCTCTCTCTCTCTTTCTCTCTCTGTGAAAGTATCTGTCATTACAGTATCGAAATGTGATTGTTTCAGTTAGTGGAATAGTTTCATTTTTAAAGTGAAAGTATTTGACATGAGTGTTTTTGTTTCACTTTTGACACGTAATACTTAAATAGTGGAGGAGATATTATGTTGCCGTGGGCTCGAACTCTGCAAGAAGTTAAAACTTTTTTTGACTAAAACACAACTGGAACCCTAAGTAAGGCATGTGTAAAATTTGAATGAAATTGGTTGCGTAGCTCTCGAGTTTTAGGGATTCACACAGACAGACAGACAGACAGATAGACAGACACACATTCTCATTTTTATATATATAGATATACACACCAGATATGTACATTCACGTACATCGTCAA